>NC_133658.1:317099659-317175096 GCF_037893015.1 Macrotis lagotis
TGGTTTCCTCATGAATAAAATAGGATTAATAATAGGATATTTTTTACTTATAGTAACATGGTGTAGGGAGTTACTGGGTCTGAAGTCAGGAAGATCTGAGCTCAAATTTCATCTGATATTTACTAGTTGTGTGATCCTCAGCAAGTCATTTAAACTCTGCCTCAGTTTCTTAATCTATAAAATAAGGATTATAATAGCACCTATGTCTCAAAGTAGGTGAGAATAGAATTTAATAATATATGTAATATGTGTTGCAATTTTTAAAGCACTATATAAATGTTAGCTATTTATCCTAGTGACTAGCAGCTGATGATGTTTGTCTTTCCTTCTCCAAAAAAGACCATCACATCAAAGAGGTGATGCCATGACAGCACATGAGTTGAATGTGAATGAGGAGATTAGCATATAGCAAGTGGTTAATGAGGGTTTACTGATAGAGGTATTATTATGAAATTGGATATATATATAATATTTCATACAGATACATGCATGTACATATGTATATAAACATACGTGTGCATGTGAGTATGTACACATATAATACACACATGAAATTGTCTTGGTTTAAGCAACCCTATCTATCAATTCAGATAAAAATTGCCTGACCATCTGGGGTCTTGGGTCTCTGAGAGTTGAAGTTGGTACAAAAGCCAGCAAATGTCAGAGGCTAGGACCTGAACTCAAGTCTTCCTGACTCAGAGGATAGCTCTCTATAGAATGTGCTTTGTTACCTCCCAACCTTGGCAATAATAACAGAAAAAATAATAACAAAAATATTTAGAATTTATAAAGAGTTTCAAGGTTGACCCTACACTCATCTTATCTCAAGTGATTGTCACAAAAGCCTAGTGAGGGAGGTACTGCCCCATTTACAATGAAGAAATTAGACTTAGAAGGGTTAAAAGTCTTGTTCATAGTCACACAGCTTGTATGTATCAGAGGCAAGATATAAACCTAGCTAACTCTTTTAACCTGTTTTCCAATGCACTCTGATGCTTCTGGAGCCCCAAACAGCTGCATCAAGTGGAAAAAAATTCATATTTTTATGGACTTATGAGGGTACAAGTGTCTCCTGGGATAGGAGGTAGACCTTTCTGTTTACCTTGACTTGGCAAAAATGGCCATTTTCTATTTGGGATTAACTAATTGTGGGTAGTCACTGACTTTTTCATGTCATCCAAAGCAGAAGCAACATGTTCTCATCTCTGATATAATTCCTCTTCTCCAAACCAAGAGATATTTTTCAAGGATGAAGTTGGTGCCATAGGTGGTACCTAGAAGATGAACAACCTACAATATCTCCAAAGGCATTCTAAATAATCATTTACCATAGACTAAAGAGTTATTGTAATGAAAGAGTTTTTCCTATTTAATCTCTGCTATTGCACCTGCCTCCCTTTAAGTCCCATTGTCAGCTCCTTCTTAGAGGGTTCTTGCCACTTCTGGCAATATTTCTCAGCTGAATTAGAAGCCAAAGTTTCATCTGTGGAGACCAGTCCCGCCTGCACACATTCAATCCTTTCAGCAGTGGCCAAGCAAAGAAACTTCTAGACCAACCACTGAGATTCAATTAGTGCACAGGCCTTGGGCCTAAAAGATCAGAGTCTTGCAGGCAAGTGACCAATGTTCAGACAAACTTAGAAGCAGAGTTTGCAGGCTAGGTACTGGATTTCAAAAGTCCACCTTCTTTAGATACTATACTTATGAAACTGGCTATGTGGAAAAGGACAGAAAATTTTCTTTTCAGAGTAACAATTCTCTTAAATGGGGACACCCCAAATAAGAGGAAGCTTAATTCAAGACTGAATTTTTTTTTTGTGGAAAATAGAAAATAATTGTCAAGGATCCAGTTAGAATGTGGAGTCATTCACTTTTTTTTCTCTCTAACAGGCAGTGAATTGGGGTAGAGGGAAAGGCAATGATTACAAATGACACATCCCATTCTCATGCCTTTTGTGACATGGAGCTGACCATAGACCCCCAGAGACTTTGCTAAACGATAATGATCATAAAGCATTTAACAAAAAACCTTGCATATAGTAAGAGTCAAATAAATGTTTATTCCCTTCCCTTCCCTTAACAAAATCAAAGCCTTGGCAGATTCAACTGAGCTGCAATGGCTTAGTACAGGTGCAAGACTGAATGAGAATTCAAAGTTCTCTTTAGACAAGTTCAGAGAGGTTCACCACATTAGGCTGGCCATTGGGTAGTTCATATTTTTAGTCATTCCAGGCCACAAAACTCATCTACTAAGACTTTGAGGGTTTGAATTATTGAAATAATAATAATAATGATTAATTACTATAGCAATTAAAATAACATAACACATCATAACACAACACAACTTAAAAACATACTATATGACATACTATATAACACAACATAGCATAATATAACAATATAATATAAAATATAATGATATGACATCACATGATACAATATAATATAGCATGGCATACTATAATATAATACAATATATATGATATATGACAATATAATAATCACCTTAATATCTGTGAAGAACTTAACATATATTATCGCATTTGATAATGTGCCAATGTAAGAATTATCCCTACCCATGGAATCATGGATCCTGGGAGTATAGAAGTATTTAAAATGATAATAATAATCCAGTATGATTCTTGATTTCATCAGTGTGGACCCACTTTTTCACCCCTAAGTAGATGGACTTCATGAATTGCTATGACAAAAACTTTAATGATAAACTCTTTTCTATCGTCTTCCTTAAGTAAGAGTCATAAAATCCTAGGTATAGAACTGGACTTCTTAGGAGAAAGGTAGGCCAACCCTCTCATTTTACATATAAATAAATGAAATTCAGAGAAATCACTTGTCCAGGATGCCAAAGCCATTGAGTCTGAGGTTGAATTTGAATAAAAACCTGCCTAGCTCCAACACCAGAATGCTATGCCAGCATACATTGTGCTGCCTAATCCATTGAAAGACCTGTATTTAGTCCTTTCCAGTCTGGTGTTACCTGCCAGGGCTTCAGGTTGCTTTCCCTTCAAGAATCCAGACTCCCCTGCCCTCCAGAATTCAGAATAGTGCAAGCAAATGCGTTCTTCTGTCTCTGGAGTGGGAGGAAATGTATTTGAATCCTGACTATGCCACTATCAACCTCTTTTAGGCTTAGGCTTCCATAGTTGCAAAATAAGGGAGTTGGTCTGTGGGGTCTCTGGAGTCCCTTCCAGCTCCAAATCATTATTGCTGTTGTTGAAATCATTAGGAGAGAGACTTAGTAAAGTGAGAACAATTCTTCTCCTTATAATTATTAGAAAACTGATATAGCAGCTAAAGGCCTGAAGTCTACACCTACCTCTAATATATTCAAACTTTATGACTTAGGGCAAGTCACTTAACTTCCAAATACCCCCCCTCCCCTAGGCAATTCTTCTAAAAAATCCCCCCCCAAAAAAAACCCCAGATAGCTATTACAATGTGCAATTTAGAGATCCTTAAACTGAAGTTTAAATGTGTTTTTCTTTATTTTAGTGACTATATTTCAGTATAATTAGTTTCCTTTGCAATCCAATGCATTTTGTTCTATGCATTTAAAAACATTATTTTGAGAAGGGGAGCCTAGATTTCACCTGACTGTTGCCAAAGAGATCCATTACACAAAAAAGACTAAGTACCTTTAAGAATTTTTTAAAAGAAAGATTTTATTTATTTTGAATTTTACAATTTTCCCCCTAATTTTGCTTCCCTCCCCCCCCATAGAAGGCATTGTTTCCAAGGTATACATTGATCTAAGTTGAATGGGATGAGAGAGAAATCATACCCTTAAGGAAGAAAAATAAAGTATAAGAGATAGCAAAATTACATAATAAAATAATGTGGTTTTTTTTAGTTAAAAGTAATAGTCTGGTCTTTGATCAAGCTCCACAATTATTTCTCTAGATACAGATGGTATTCTCCAACACAGATACCCCAAAATTGTGCCTGATTGTTGCACTGATGGAATGAGCAAGTTCATCAAGGTTAATCATTACCCCCATGTTACTGTTAGGGTACACAGTGTTCTTCTGCTTCTGTTCATCTTGCTCAGCTTCAGTTCATGCAAATCCTTCCAGGCTTCCATGAATTCCCATCCCTCCTGGTTTCTAATAGAACAATAGTGTTCCATGACATACATATACCACAGTTTGTTAAGCCATTCCCCAATTGAAGGGCATCTACCTAATTTCCAATTCGTTGCCACCACAAATGGGGCTTCTATGAATATTTTTGTACAAGTGATATTTTTACCCTTTTTCATAATTTCTTCAGGGTATAGGCCCAGTAGTGGTATTGCTGGATCAAAGGGTATGCACATTTTTGTTGCCCTTTGGGCATGACTCCAAATTGCTCTCCAGAAAGGTTGGATGAGTGCCTACAAACTTTTTATGCTGAGTTTCTTACACTAAGTCACTAAAGAGGACCTGAAAAAAATTATTATTTCATAATAATGCTATAAATATCACCATATATTTGAAAACTATTTTGCTAACTTTACAATTTTGTCAATGATTAGTCATATCTATGAAAAATGAGAGTCTGGTACATGGTCTTGCTTATTATTAGGTGGTCTAAAATACCCAGGAAAATAGGGCTATCTAGATGTGACAAATTATTATTATTTAATTTTGTAAAAATTCTTTGTTATGGAGAGATTCCTGGAAGGGGATTGTGGGAGGAATGGGAAGGATAGAATTTAGGCAATACAAAATAAGAAATATCAATAAAATTATTTTTAAGAAACTTTGTTGCCATCTTTTTTTGTTTTAATGATCAACTTTATTTTCAAATATATCTCTTCTCCCTTCCCTATCTAGGTAGAAATCCCTTTTAACAAAGAATAAAAAAAGGGGGAGGGAGAGGAAACAGTACAATAAAAGTAACCATCACCTATATTCCATATCTCTTCAAAGAAGAGAGGAAAGGACATTTTCCTCATCTCTTTCCAGAGGCTAAATTTACAAACCATCCACTTCTAAGTTACTAGAAACTATGTTCACATATCAGGAAGGTCGCCTGGTTGAATACTTCCCATTTAATCACCCTACATTTACCTTCTCAAAGAAAAAAAAAACAAGAAGGCCTGTGCTGGAAGACCTGAGTTCAAATCCAACTTCAGACACTTAATAGCTATGACCTTAGGCAAGTCCCTTAACCATGATCTGTATCAGTTTCCTCCTCTGTAAAATGGAGACAATAATAATATTTATCTCCTAAGGGTTATTATAAGGGTCATATCAGATATCTGCAAGATGTTTGATATATAGCAAGTATTCAATAAATGCTCTGTTTCCTTCATTCGTTCCTAAAATTTTAGCAACAGTTGGTCAACAAACTGAGTATCTACAATGTTCCCTATTCTGAACTTGAAACTTACCCTCAGAAAGAATAGATCAAAGGAAAAGGCATTTCTTAAACATTTAGTCATGGTTAATATGTTAGGCACCGCAGAGCCCTTGAGACACAAATACAAAAGTAAGTTAATCTCTGTCCACAGGCACTTACTATTTTGAAAGAGACAACACATAGGGGAGTAGTGTCTGGGGAAGAGAGTTTTGGTTTGAGATCTGAAAAAAGAGTAGCATGGGCCCCGGCACTCAGGTAGTTCAAGGTATGGAGCATTTATTTATTTTTTGATTTTTAAACCGTTTTCTCAATTACATGCAAAACCAATTTTCAATGTTTAACATTTTAAAAAATATTTGTTTTCTTTTTAAATCTAGAGCCAATTCTTTCTTTTTCCTTCCCTGTTCCCTCTCTGAGAAGGTAAGCAACTGATCTGCATTGAAATTCCATCAGTTCTTTCTGTGGAGGTGAATGGTACTTTTTCATCATATGGTTGGAATTGTCTTAGCTCATTGTATTGCTGAGAATAGTCAAGTCATTCATAGCTGATTATTGTAAGATGTTGCTATTAATGTTTACAAGGTTCTTCTGTTTCTTCTCACCTCACTTTGCATCGTTTCATATAAGATTTCTGAGATTTTTCTGAAAATATAGGGCTCATAATTTCTTATAGCATAATAGTTTTCCATCACAACACTACACCACTTCATTGGACCTTTGTAGTTATTTTGGATGGTTGTCTTCCTCAGACAATCATCCTCACAATATTGTTATTACTGTGTACAATGATCTCCTAGCTCTGCTCACTTAACTTTGCATCAGTTTATGTAAGACTTTCAGTGTTTTTCTGATAGCTACTTGTCATTTCTTTCTTTCTTTTTTTTCAGTTTTTGCAAGGCCATGGGGTTAAGTGACTTGCCCAAGGTCACACAGCTAGGTAATTGTTAAGTGTCTGGAGGCTAGTTACCCCCTTGTCATTTCTTATAGCATGATAGTTTTAGATCATAATCATATACTTGTAATTTGTTAGTCATTCCTCAATTCGTGGGTATCCCCTTAATTTCCAAGTCTTTGCCACCACAAAAAGAGTAGATACAGGTATTTTTGTATATTAGGGTCCTCTGTACCCCTCTCCCCCCTTCTAAATCTCTTTGAGATAAGACCTAGTAGAGTCATTGCTAGGTCAAAGAGTGTGCAGTTTTATAGCCCTTGATGCAAAGTTTATGAAACATTTAAAAAATCAAAACAGAAAATACAAGTAAGTCTCAAGTATATCCTTGATCCTAGAAGTACTTCTGCTATGTTCATCAAAACACGTTTTTTCATTCTCAAAAATCCTAACCAGATGTAATGTTCTTAATAAAACATTAATTTCTAGAATCTATCATGATGCTCAAATAACATAAGACACTGATCATCATGGGGATCTAAATGACCAGTTAGATTAATTAATATTCACCTGAAGGTCTCTTACTTTTTAACCGAGAAAGTGGACAATCATTCCAGTCAAGACAGATGACCCTCTTCTCTATCTTTTGTAAATAATATATGCATATCTTTTGAAAAAGATGAGAGCAAAAGAACCCAAATCTCCCATCAGGTCACTGTTTCTGGCTGCAAGAAAAGATACATTGGAAATTCAACAAAAAGAAAAAGAAAAGAGGGCCTATATACCTCTTTTATCTCTCTCCTTCATGGACCTCTCTACCTTGAGAGAGAATTAAATAGTATGCTAACAACAAAGATCCCATTTCCTCCTACCCTCTGGCCACATTTCCCGAACTAAAAGAACTATGTCTTAATGGTTATTTTCTAAAATGGCATCTCTGAGAAGGTAAATAGAACTTTTCTCTTTACATTCAGGAGGAAATAAAGGGAAAATTTCAAGCAAATATGATATCTCTGGTACTTGATAATAATTATACTTGTGTAGGATTTCCAATTTCTGAAACTCTTTTTTTCTCACTGGCTCTTTACAAGACTCTTGATAGGAAGTAAAGACAGGGATTATCTCCAATTTACATATAAGAAAACTGAGACATGTCTAAGATCAGGATTGGATCTTCTAAGGCTCTGTTCATAACACAGTATTGCCCTTTGTGGGAAATTTTCCCAAAGGGACTCTGGAAAAGAGGGAAGGAAGAGAAATAAAAAGGCATCTGAGGAAAGAGAGAAAGGGTTTGCTGAGGATGGGGGGAGTAGGATATAGGAGCATTAAAAGATTGCAAAGTTTCAACACCTGTGATAAAATCCAAGTCTAAGGTCTCTTTCTAATTCTCCTAAGGTACTTTGAAATAATGTTATAAATAGATACTTGAAGGGCAGAGTTACAATGAGCTCTCCTCTTTCCAGATTTTGCTCAGTAAAACAACAAAGAGGACACTGACTCTCTGAATATAGAAAAACGTGAGCTCAAATCTTGCCTCATTTAATTTAGCTGTGTAACCCTGGGCCAGTCACTTTAAAAAAAAATGAAACCCAACCAACCAAATAAAACCCTCTGTTAACCTCAGTTTCCTCAACTGTAAAAGATTTTATATGTATGTATGTATATATATATATATGTATACATATATATATATATACATATATAAGCTTAGTACAAAGCCTGGGACATGTTAAGTGTAATATAAATATTTATTCTCTTCCCTCCCTCCTCTCTCCCTTCTGGAACAAACTTAAGCAGGTAGAGTATACAGCTGTCTCTACAATAAAGAATTGGGAAGATCACCAAATATTCCTTCCCCTTCCTTCCTAGCCCCACCCCTCCCCCAGAACATATGTACCACCTTGCCCCCGCCTGAAATTCCAGAATTAGGGATTTATTCCTTTGGTTCTTGAAAACTTTTCTGCCTTTCAGAGTTCTCTCTACAAATGCAAATACCAATGTGGGGGGGGGGGAGTGAAAATTAATTCCTAATTCATTCATTTATTCAACATTTGCTAAATGCTTGCTATGTATAGCTTGTTCTTCTAGGCAGCGGTGGAGAGTTTGAAAAAATACTTAAAATTTGGTCTGTGCTATCAAAGAATTTCCAGTCTTATACTAGCTTATAATTCACCAGCACTTTTATTATTATTATTATTATTATTATTTAAATTTTTTCAAGGCAAATGGGGTTAAGTGGCTTGCCCAAGGCCACACAGCTAGGTAATTATTAAGTTTCTGGGGCTGGATTTGAAATCAGGTACTCCTGACTCCAGGGCCAGTGCTCTATCCACTGCACCACCTAGCAGCACCCCCCAACCAGAACTTTTACAGGTTTAAGTCATTGAATGGTCCTAGAGAATAGGACACAAGAGGGGAAGATTGCTAAGGACACGAATTTCTGAAGATGAGGATTACTGCAAAGGCAGTTCAGACTATGCCAGCTCTCAATTCTGCAGTCCACAAACTTGGCTAAGAGTGGTATTAGGAGTAAGGAAAAGAACCATTTTTAAGCTTTTACTGCATGCCAGATACTTTGTACTTTACAAATATTATCTTATTTGATCCTTACAACAATTTACAACAACTGAGTAGAGATTATATATTGCCCCCATTTTACAGATGTTGAAACTGAAACTAACAGAAATAAAATGACTTGGCCAGGGTTAACCAACTAGTAATCTTCTGAAGCTTGATTTGAACTCTGGTCTTCTTGACTCTACCTGCCTGCCCCACTAAGGTTGGATAGGATTATACCTCACCTAGTACAACTTCTTTAATTGATAGAAAGGTCAGATGACTTATTCAAGGTCATACAGTCTTTCTGGGCAAGGTCCCTGGCTCCAAGTTCAAGGCTCTTTTCAGGGTACCACAGCCAGAGTTGTTTAGAATTAAACAGTAAAGGCTGCACTTAGGCAATGAACAAAGAAAACCATTCAAAAGAGAATAGGTTTGCAACTCTGCCCAAACAAGGAGAAACACAACTGCTGTTAACAGCCTAGAACAATTTATTAGACAGCTAGGTGGGACAGTGGCTAGCATGCTGAATTAGAAATTAGGAAGAACTGAGTTCAAATTCTACCTAAAATACATGCTGTCAGTATGAGTAATTCATCTAACTGCCTCAATTTCCTCTTCTGTAAAATGATGAAAAAATAGTACCTACTTCACAGAAATGTGGTGAGAACCAAATATTCTATTGATTGTAAAATGTTTAGCAAGAAAAGAGAAAAAATAGCTATATAGATGCTAGTTTTTCTTCTTCTTGTCTCTTCTTCTCCTCTTCTTCTTCTTTCTATTCTTTCTCCTCTTCATTTCCATCATCTTCTCCTTGTCCTTCTTCCTTCTCCCTCTTCTTCTTCCTTCACTTTCTTCCTTCTTCCTTCTTCTACTACTTCTCCTCCTTTTTTTCTCCTTCTCCTCTTCTTTTTCTTCTCCTCCTCCTCCTTTTCTTCCTCCTTCTCCTCCATCCATCTTCAAGTCATGGGCAGTAAACAATAGAGTTCTTTCACTTCTTCACACTACTGGTGAGATCAACTTGCTGAGGTTCGGGGCAAGAGAATAAGAGTGGACCTTGGCTTATACCAGAAGAAGGATTAGATTCTAGCTAAATGAATAGAATACTGGAAAGTAGAAAAATGCCAAGCTTTAAGTGGGAAAAGAACTTTTCTTCTGGGGCTAGCTCAGCACATAGATTCCTTGGTACTTAACTGTGTTTTCATGGAAAGAGAACTGGTTTTGTCATTAGAAGACCTGGGTTTAAATCTAGCTTGTCTTTTCACTTTTTTAAAAAAATGGCAGAAATGAGATCCCAAGAGGCTAAGTGATTTAATCCAGGTCAGAAACCCTGATTTCAAGGTCATTTCTCATTCAAGTTTTTTTTGCCATTGGAGTCCCAGTTCCTTTATATGTAAATAAATAAATAAATGTAAATAATGAAAGTCTCTTTCAACTCTAAATCTATGAAGCCATGAATGACATGAGGGGTACAAAAAGTTATTTCCCAACCTACCTAGCCTTCAAAACAACTCTCCCCACTGGCCTACCTCAGGGCCAGAAATGGCTACTACTAGATTACCTCTTTATTGGCTTCTTGGAGATTTGTGTGCACTGGAAGTGAAGAAAGGCATGATGATACCTGAGAGGGGTATCTAAGAAGAATAGATTAGTTCATCTGAGTAATTAACACCATTCATTTTCACCCAACAGAGAGAAGAGCCCAGAGAAGATGGATACAGGAGTCGAGTAAGGGTGATTGTGGGAGAAATAGGAAAGATATAGAACATGGAGGATTCAGGAGTTGTGAACCACAGCACTGGGGAAATGGGGGGGGGTGAATGGCTTAGGACAATTCTAGGGTTAGGAGGGGAGCCCCAAGGGATTACAGCAACACAATAATTCTGCTGTTGACTCTCCCCATTTACTATATACCAACTTAATGATCTAGACAATAATTAAGACCATCTTTCTGTAAGCCACAGCACTGGAGAAAAAAGTGTCATCAGATGGATGTTGGAACATAATTACCCAAATAACTTTTATAACTTTTACTTGCCTTGCTTAGACATAGCTAACAAGTCTTTGAAGGGAAATTTCAGTACCCAAAATAATAAACTATAATAATAATAACTATAAATCATAAAATGCTTTGTATACATTTTCTAATCTGAATTTCATATTATAACTGCCCTATGAAATAGGTAATCAAGTGTTATTGACCCCATTTTATAGATGAGGAAACAAAGGTTTCCGCAAGGTTAAATGATTTTTCACCCATGTAATTGGTAGGCATCACAGGTGGGATATGAACAACCAATCAGCCTAGAGCATTTTGGGGTATGAATGAGAAAATTCAACTATAAGGGTTAAATGTGCTGCCTTTGTACCCTAGTCATATGTGATAACAAGACAATATAAAATCCAAACCTCTTTAAAAAAAGATAGAAGCCAAATGTTTTCACACGTGCTTTTCCCACAGTGTAAACAGTGTACATATTTGACAAGTACACAGATATTGAATAAAAATGAGCAAGTCATTGCAGTGGGTGTCAGGAGCACCACTTTTTAAATATCACTCTTCCTGGCACTTGGGGCTTCTTCATTGTAAATTCACACACAGGCAAGCACATACACAAACACACACATATTCAAACTCATACATAAATAGAGGCACTCTGGTTTATTCTGTCCAAGGCAGATGCACTGTATATGTCATGGCAAAGGTCCACCAGCAAACCCCATTCATTCATTTATTCTGTTCATTCATTTGTTTGATCAACAAACATTTATTTAACCCCTTATTGGAGCAGCTAGGTGGTGCAGTAGAAGGACCTGAGTTCAAATTCAGCCTCAGACACTTGACACTTAGCTGTGCCACCTTGGGCAGGTCACTTAACCCTGACTGCCTGGCATATAGCGCTATCTCCAGTCATCCTGATGGCTCCAGAGGAGAAAGTAAGGTTGGTGACTTAGCACAGCATCCCCTCCCTCAAATACAATTCAAATCTTTGTCATGGCATCAGCTCCCTGATATCATTGTCCTCTTCGAGAAAGAACAAACCTGCTCTGTGGCAGACTGTGCTAGAGATCAGGTTACAAAGACAAAAAAGGAAATAATTCCTGCCCTCAAGGAACTTACCTTCTCTAGGGGAAGATGAGATGAAAAGGATACTACAACCTGTAGAAATAATTAAATACAAAATTTATGCAAAAGAAATACAAATGGTAGCCTGCACTTCTAGACACACTCCCATTCTTAGTAATTAGACACCTTGAGCAGCTGGGGCATGGAGATGGTGGGGAATATGTTGGATTATTCAATAACCAATGGGTAGCTGTGAGACTCTGGAAGCACCCAATTCCCCTTAGCAGGTGGGGTGCCCTTTGTCTGAGCACTTGTGACCCTAACAACTGGTCAACAGAAGCCCACTTCCAAGGACAGGCGGCTTCAGTAAACAAGAGATAACAGCCGATGTGGAAGGTCCAAGCTCTTGCCAAGGACTTTGACACTCCCAGGCTCTCTCTTCTCTCTAACAAGGAGGAGGACCTCCCTTCCTGTAGCTGCTGCAGCTCTGTTCCATTTGCAAATGTTAAGTCTAAAATTCCATAGGCTCTATTATGCTGCCCATCTGAATGTATCCTCAGCATCAGATCGCACCATCTGGTTGGCAATTTGCCTCTGTGTCTTGTCTGAGCCACAGCTTTCTCAAAACTCACTGTGGATGTGATTAGCAAAAGAAATGGAAATGATGTCACTTGGAATTGGGTAGGGGGAGGGCAGGCCTGAGCAGCCTAGCCTCAGCCTTCCTTTGGTCTCAGTCTTCTTCTCCCTCTGCTGCCTCAATGATCTCCTAGGTCCCACTCACAGCAGATGTTGCCATATGCTTCCCTAGCTGCTTCCTTGCTGTAAAAATAGCAGATTGCATTGGGGAGGGGCGGTCTCCTGGCAGCAGCAGAAGTTAGGGATGCCCAGTGAAGGAGCAGTGTGGTCCTGCTGCCCTCCTACTAGGGAGCCTGCAGAACTCAGGGCTTCATTTTCCACCCTATCCTTTTTCTAATTTTTCCTAAATTCAATTTCAGGTTGTCATTCAAGGCCCCATTGAAAATATTTAAGTTTATGCTTCCCCCTAGTTCCCTATAGGTACCCTATAGGTGGGCAACTAGTCTACTGGGTTGCTCAAAGTTCCAAGAAAATGCCCCAGAATTCCCTTTGCTCATGCTGTTCCCAATATCAGAAATACTTGTTTGAGCAAACTCAGTATGAATCAACACTGTGAAATGGCAGCCTAAAAGCTGATGAAATCTTGGACATAAGAAAGGCTAGTCATGCTGGACTCTCACCTAATCATCTGGGGAATCAGTTCCATTTCTGGGTGCCTGAATTGGATTAGATGGAGAGTATTTATAGGAGCAGTAGTTAGGTGGTGCATCGAACCCAGTGCAGGGCCTAGAGCCAGGAAGATTCACCTTACTAGCTATGCGACTCTAGGCAAGTTTACCTCAGTTTCCTCATCTGTAAAATGATCTGGAGAAGGAAATGGCAAATCACTCCAGTATCTTTGCCAAGAAAATCTAAAACAAGGTCATGAAGAATCAGACTTAACTGAACAATGACAGCAACTTGGTAATATGGTTTAGAATTTGCAACTTCCTCAACATATTTTTGGGCAGCCAGGTGTTCCAGTGGATAGAATACAGAGCCTGAAGTCAAAAAGACCCAAGTTCAAATCCAGCCTCTGAAACTTACTTTTTGTGTGACTCTAGGCAAGCAACTTAACTCTGTTTGCCTCAGTTTCCTTATCTGTAAAATGACCTGGAGAAGGAACTGCCAAACCACTCCAATATCTTTGCCAAAAAAAAAAAAACCAAATGAGGTCATATAGGGTTGGACCTGACTGAAATGACTAAACAACAACAATTTTAGAGGAGAGGTAATGAGAACTTTGAAGATTCTTGAATCCCTATTATAAATTCAAGTAACTGGAAATGTTTTAGCCTAGCAAAGAGAAGGCTAAGGGGGACTAATGCTAATTACTTTCATGCAGCTTAAGAGCTGCTATAGGAAAGATGGATTCAAGTTTCAGAATTTCTTTATATCTCTAGGACCTGACATATTGTTCATATATTGTTAATAGGTGCTCAGTAATTAAATTTATTTATTAGGTGTTTATTAAGCACTTGCTGTGCCACTGGGGTACTGGGCTAGCACCAGCAAAACAAACCTTGCCCTCAAAGAGTTCACATTCTACTGGGGAAAATGTCATGAATTCAGACAAGAAAATGTATAGACAAAGCCCTTAGGGATGAGGAGGGTGGTTTCATCACTCCCCCCAACCCTCTGCCCATTTACCTTTTTCCTGCCTTTTCTGCTTCCTGGTGGCTCTGATGCTCTGCTCTGGTACAGATCCCCCCACAGAATGGCCACCATGTTTATATGCTGTCATGCACTTTATATCCCCCCATAACTCTCCTCCCCGACTTGTAGTATGCATGTGCTTACTTTTTACAAGCTGCAAGACAAATGGAGGGAGCGACAGCCCAAATATTCCAAGAGTGAGGGATGTAGGCCCTGCCTTCAAGAAGACCTGTGCATGAATTCTATCATTGTCCTCCAATCCATATTTTATTCATAACACTTCAGGATTTCTAATCCTTTTTTAAATTTTGACGACTAAGACAAATGATGAGGTAGAGGCTATCTAAATATGGATCAACCACTAGGGGTGAGATGGGGGGGGGTGTTATGATGGGTGGGCTCCAAGAAAAAGACTGGAAAAGCACATTTTCTCCTAAAAAGGGGGGGGGGGAATTATGCATCTTTTGGCTTACCACTGCTACCTTAATATCTGCCTCCATGGTCCTTTATTTTGGCTATGAGACTCCAGTTTTGCTCCAGATTTATCTACCCTAATCTACTCCAGCATCCCCAGGGTTAAAAATCTTCATGTTTATTCCCCATGCCCTCCTTTGATGACTTCATACCCATCTACCTATCTAGAGTCACGGAAGAAGCTGGACCCTGGGTTCCTTCCCCCAGAGACCACTGCCAGTTGTTGCCACATATTCAGGATTTCTCAACCCTGGGGCTAGACTCAGAAAGCTAGCCAATTTTCCTAAGTCTCCAGGTTAGCAGCCAGGGCATCAAGGCTTAGCCACTACACTGAGACTTTTCCTAGCTTAACCAGGACCCAGCATCTTATTTCCAAATGAGAAGGCAGGCAAGAGAAGATGAGCTGCCCCAGTCCACTTCTGCAGAGATCTGAGTGCTCTGGAGACCAAGTTGACACAGAGCTGAACCAGGATTGATAATAATCAATATGATCTGGCCTAATTCAATTCATTTGCCTTAATATACTAGGAAACATCAGCTCCTATTAAGGCCTGTGGCATCATATTTGAAAATGAACAAAAGGGTCTAAAACATATAATTCAAAAAATATTGTTTTCATCATCTTTCCACTTCATTTAACCTTCTGAAAAATTTTAAGCCAAACCTTATAGCTATCCAATTGAATTAATTACTTTGAGACCTGATGGAAGAGAATTTCAGACTATTTTTACACATAGGGGATACACATTCATACTGAGATCCAGGAATTAGAGCCAACATCTTCTCAATTCTGTAGTCCACAACTTGGCCTTGGGTGATGGTGGTGACATACACTGCCTCCTCCAGACTCCATGGATCATCTAGTTTAACAAATCTGCACAATAATCAGAAATGACATGGTAGAGATGCTCATGGTGCCTGAAACTCAATGAATAAATGGTTTTCATATGTACTTAGTGAGAAAAAGCATAGCATTAATGGATACACAACTGATCTTAGAATCAGGGAGACACAAGTCTGAGTCCTGCCTTTAACACATACTATTGCATGATCCTCATCAAGTCATTTAACCTCTTTATATCACCCCTTCTTGTCCTAACCCCCCTCCTTCAGACAACCAAACAACTCTAAAAGTTTAAGAAAAGATGTCAACTGGCCTTGATAGAAGTAGTTCCTTATAGGAGTCCCGAAAACAGATGAAATGACTAAATTTGGTATCATCATTTTATATATATATATATCACTCTAAAGTTTATTAAAAATATACATAATTTCAACTGTTTCACAATAACTTGGTGAGGTAGGAGATATTTTCCAGATAAGGAAACTGTATCTGAGAGAAGTAAAGTGACTTGCCTAGAATCATATAGCTAAGAAAGTATCTGTGGCAAGATTTGAACTGAGGTTTTTCCTGATTCCTCTTCCACTGTACCGGCTAGATGCCTCATCTTAAGGAAATAATATCATTTAGAGATAAAAATTAATTTTTGGTGAAACATTTATTTTTCCCCATTATGTGCTATAAACAGGTATCATTTAAGATCTGTTTCCATGAGAGAATATCAAATGAGCTCTAAAGTAGAATTTGAGAACTGTTTTTTATGTTGCAAGTCAAGTTATTTGTTACAGAAATGTTTCATTTCTTCATTACCTGAAAATAGATCCCAGGGGAGGGAGGGAAAAGAAAAGAGAACCTCTGTCAAATCTCTATAGGTTTCAATGCTGCTTCTTCATGTGGGATATTTTTGGGAGGGAAAATTAAATGTATTTGTCAGAGAAAGCTCTTCTAAAACCATATAGTCAAAAGTTGTGTTCAGAGTTAAGGAAATCTTAATGAAAACTATTGATGGTCTCTCTGTGGTGTAGAAGTGAGAGTATTAGGTTTGGAATCAAAGAACCTAAATCCAATCTCTGACTCAATGGGAATTCCTTACTCCTAATGTGATCTTTTTCCCCCTGGGTTCTAGCTTCCTCACTATAACATAAGAAATTCAGACTTGATGATCTCTAAGTGTTTTGGCTCCAAGCTTGTGTTCTTATCATGTCTCTATCTGCCTACTTGGATTTCCTATTTTGGTCTAGTCTAAAGGTTCCCTTTTTGGGCTCAATCTTCACTTGAATGCTTCAGGAATAACCAGATACCCCTCTAGGGGAAGATGCTTAGGATCACATATTTAGGAACCTTACAGGTCACCTAGCTCAACCCTCTCATTTTTGTAGAGGAAACCAGAGAAGTAAAAATCTAAAGTCACACAGCAAACAAGGTAAGATTGGAATCCAGGTCTGATGACTCCTAGTCTAGTGCTCTTTCCACCAAACTAGGTTGGTTCTTTGATCTGCATGCTAGGTAATTGCTCACTCAATTTTTGCAGATTGAGTGATTGAGTTGAAGGAAAGACATCCCTGCAGAGGGTCTTAACCAATGTACTCACATAATCCTTAAAATGCATTTGCAGTGACTTGTTGGTGTGATGCCCCAAAGTCAAACAGGGAGTAAGAGTGCCCTTTAAGGCTCCCAAAGGTTCATTTACAAGAGTTTTACTGTTTTTCATTTGCCTACAGCAGCTCCAGCTGGATCAGGAAACAGAAATGTCAACAGGCTGCCCAGGAAGACTTCACAGGGACCAGGAAGCAGGTCGTCAATTGTAATCCCCTGAGAAAGCCTGATTCTGTCAATGATTTTTCCAGTCCCAGTGGTTTCTAAACCCCTGGATGGTAGAAGTTCATTGCTAGACCTAGGACTTGCCTTTGTAGGTTTACCCAACCCACTGCCAAGGCAGAAAGAGAATGATTTCACCAACTCTCAAAGGGCTAGAAACATTTTTCTGAGCAGTTAGACTCTTCTCCATGTAAACCTCAACTTCTAAAAATTTGCAAAAGCTAGCTACTTTTTGATTAACTACCTTTCTGGTTTTATCAACTGCTGTTAGTTTTTTGGCTCCTGTCCAGACCCATCTGGGTAGTAACATGTACCAAGTGATCCTGGCATCTGGAAGCATTTGTCTTAAAAGAGCCAAATCCCTCTTGATCTTGATTATCAGCTCAGCTTCCAGCCAACAGACCAGATAATTTTCTCCCACAGCAGTGACCCACATGATGTGGCCTGCAATTCTGCATGAAGTGTCATTCTGGTCTGCATTAGTTTAGAGTCTCCACTAACCCTCCCCCTATCTCCCAAATACAGGAGGAAAGGGGGGATTGTCAATGCATTTCCAGGGGGATAGGAAAAGGCTCCTCCCTCTACCAATAGTGCTGTGCTCAGGTCAAGGCTGGGAACTTTGCCTCCAATGGTCACCTCACACCTCTTCCCCAACCAAAAGCAAATGTGTCCAAGTCAATTCAGTTCAATTCAACAAACATTTATTTCATGCTCTTGAACTGGGCACTGTGGGGCTTAGAGAGGATGGGTTGCATTATTGAAAAAATTCATTGTAGTAAGATTAAGGAATCAAGACTTACACAGATTCAACCGCTTATGAGCTACAAACAATTTGCTGTTAGGTGCTGGATATGCAAAGATAAAACAGCATCAATAACAATAACAACCATCACAACAACAACTGAAAACTGTTCCAGCCCTCAAGAAGCTTACATTCTATTCCAACACCTACAAAGGTAAATTCAAAGCACACATGCAACATATGGTCATCCAATTAAATTTGATTCTGCTCTGCAGAAAATCAACTCAATTAAATCCCTACTGTGTGCTGTGAGCTTGAATTAGGCAGTAGGAGGAATATAAATTTGGAGAAGATCTAGCCCTTGGTCTCTTAAAGATTAGAGCTTACACAGTTGAGGAAGGAGGTTTCCTCCACTTCCTGTCCCCCAGACAATCATGGGGAAAGGGAAATGAAACTAAATGTTTCCTGGAGAAGCTAATTTCCTTGAATAATTCTTAAGTAAAAACAAACCAAAATAAGATAAAACAAAAAGCAATATTTTTCTCACTAGCTGAGTATGTGAAGTCCTTCAGAATTAACAAGCCTACCCAGTGGCAGTGATCAGTCACAGGCAGTATAGGAGGAAGAATCTGACCTGAGAACCAGGTCCTCTTTATTTTAATGAAATTCTATCCCTGGCCTCCCAAATACCTTGCAAAATGGAATCATTATCTCCCCTCCTTCTTCCTAAAATAGCTTCAGAGGCACAAAATCTTTTTCTGGTATGTACAATAAATCTACATAATGATCCCGTCAATCTCAGGACTCTTCAGATCCTGTCTGCCTGAAGGGGAGATGTGCTCTGTTTGAGGGCATCATTCCCAAGACCACTTCCTAGAAAAGGTGAAGGAGGGGCCAAAGTGAGAATCTTCGTTGCTTTTCATTACAGGAACTGCTTGCTCTGGGTTCCTCAACCAAGGCAGTGATCACAACTGAAAAAATCCTGGAGAGCTACTCAGAATATTTGGATTTCTTTCTCCAAGTCTGCCTTTAGCCATTTGGATCCTCCTTATTTTAATCATATATATATATATATATATATATATATATATATATATATATAATCTGTGTGTATGTAATATACATATATATATATATATATATATGCATATATTAGGCACCCTTTCCCTTTCCATTGCTCTTAAATATCTATTGAAATCAAGAACCTGAGATTCTAGTAAGATGTTCTAAGTTAAGGGAAACATCTTAGAAAGTAATATTTTGAGAGCTCATATCACTTGGCAAAGGGTATCTCCTCCAATTGAGATCCAATGGGTTCAAGGTGATGAGATAATCAATACCCATTGAGACCTATTCTCTAATCTTCAATTTGGGGGTTTATCAAAATGATTAGAATGGGGATGGGGGGGTAGTTTGAGATGCCCTAATAAAAGTATCATCCTTCCTTACTTTGGACCCACAATTCTACCTTTAACCCTGTTTGAGGCTCTTAAACTGAGGATGGAAGGGAGAGGAGGGGTGGACCCCCTTGTAAATACCATTCCTCTCTGCTTTGAGCATACTTGGAACTCTGAATCCTTTGCATAATGAACATTCCTTTCTGTGCCAAGGTTCTAACAGCATCTGGGCACAGGTGTTAACTCTGCCAGCCTCCAGGGCCAATAACTGGAGTCTCTGTTATGGAAAATGAGACAATGTATCCACAGTGTCATTATGTTTTCCCAGAACATGCAAAGCTCTAAAATAAATGTGTCTCCAACATTATAACACCACAATATTCATAAGGCTCATTACTGTTTTTTAATTTTGCTGGTTGCTTATTTACTATCTCCTTCTCTACTTTACTGCCGGAATGGAATCATTACTAATTTGCGCCCCAAATGGAAAGGGCCCAAAAGCAGAATGGTTCCCAGAGTGGTTTGTCCCAAACTGGTCCTACTGTATGATGGGCGCCTGCCAAAGTGAGAAAAAGCATTCAGAGGTGAAGAAAAAGGATAAGCATCCAAAGGCATTCAAGATTCTGGATCTCTCTTTAATCTCTCTTGTCACACTGACAAAGTGCCTTTGGGGGTGGAGTCATCACCCCCTCTCCAACTCGTATCCATGCCAGTTAACTAACAAACAAAGTGATAACATCCAACCAGTGACCACAGATGTAGTCACTTTACACTTATAAATCTCCAATGCCTGCTGCCTTTATTAAAAAAAAGGTTTTTTTAATCTATATCCATATAGGATTATCCATTATTCATATAGCAACATTAGGAAGTTGCTCAATCCAAACATGGACCTAGTGCATCATGGGGACAATTCCCATTTACTTTTTCTAGAGTTTTGTAGCTTCAGGAAACATGGTGTTAGTACAATCATTTCCAACTCTGGAGTAAGTTGAGAACTAGAGCCTGGGGTCCAAGAAAAAAATATGGCCTCTTATTACAGCTATTTCAGTCTACACAAAAATCATACCTATCTTGGATTCAGAGAATGGAGGGGAAAATCTCTCCAGGATCCTGGAAGACTTGAGATTCTCTACTCTAAAAGATATCCATGCTTCAATAGTTCACTTTTCTTTTTTTCAGTCTTCCTATCTGTATGCATAGTGTTCTGAAATTATAAAAATACCCTCAACTTCAGATTCATCCAGAAATTATGGAAAATGACAAAGTTATATAATGTTTCATGGCAAGAGATCACAAGATGCATCTGACAGTTTTTCCAAAACTTTGGAAATTCAGCCCTTTGCTTTCTAATTACTTAAGAGCTCAAAAAATACTTAAATGAGAATAGTCCCTGTGGGGTGGAGTTTCCAGGGAAACATCAGGAACAAGTGGAATTTGAATAAGTATCTGAATGAGTATAGGGAATCTTAAGGTACACTGGGAATTCCAAGCAGCCCATGAGCAAAGTAATGAAGGTGGGAAAGAATATGATGGGGGGGGGGGGGAGGAACTGTGGAATGACAGAGATAAGAGTAGAGTATCATGTCCTCTTCTCCCCAGAAGTAGTTTTTCTTTCATTTTGGTTAGTCTAAGGTGTGTAGAGCTAAAAGGTCACTAAAGATCACCTAGTCCAAAACTTTCATTTTATAGATGAAGAGACCAAGACCTAGAAAGGTTAAATGGTATGTACTAGTTCACAAAGTGAGTAGTAATGCTAAAATTCAAACTCAGGTTCTTTGATGATAAATCCAGTTCTCTTTCTTCCATGCCATGTTGATTACTAAAGCCGGAGATTAACTTGACCTAAATCCAGGTTCATCTGACTTTTATACCAAGTATTTTTGTTGTTTATTTATTTCTGTCATATCTAACTCTTTGTGACCCCATCTGAAGTTTTTTTGGCAAAGATATTGGAGTGGTTTGCCATTTCCTTCTCCAACTCATTTTACAGATAAGGAAACTGAGACAAACAGAAATTAAGTAACTTGCCCAGGGTCACATAGTCAGTAAATGTCTGAACTCAGATTTGAACTCAGGAAGATGAGTCTTCCTGTTTCCAGGTCTGGCACTTAGGGATACAACATCTAATTCAGAATTTTTTTCCTCTTTTTTAAAAGCAGTAATTGAGATTTGACTATTGTTCCCTGTTGCCTGCCCACACACTTAAAGAATATCAATTTACAAATACTTCTTTGAACAATATTCAGTTTTGTGATAAAGGGCAGGATGAGAAAGGGACTTCAGGAATTTGAAGAGAAGGAGAGAAAATTAAAATCTAAAGACAATGCATCAAAGAAGTTTTGTTTCCAAGGGCAAACCATACCCTGCAGGTCACCTTCCACCCTGGGAAGTTGGTTTAGCTCCCTGGAGGAAGGATCCCTTGTGGGTCCAGCCACTGATTAATGATGGATAACGGTTCCTGATGTTCAGCATAATCCACACAGCTGGCATTTGGGAACAAAGGTAAAGAGCTCCATTGCTAAAAGAACATTCCTGGCTCTGCCACTTACTACCTGTGTGACCTTGGGCAAGTCATTTAACCTGTTTGGGTCTCAGGTTTTTCATCAGTTACATGAAGGGTTTGGATTAGATAACTATGGATTATATAACTATTCTAGCATGAATCTGTAATCCTTTGGTCCTTTATTTCCCCCAAAAGGTACCCAGTATCTGATACCACAAGCAGAATGGAGTTAGTCATGTAGTGGATAGAATCAGGAAGGGCTAGCTTTAAATCTCACCACTGTCCTTTACTAGAACATTGCTTCACCCTGATGTGCCTCAGTTTCCATATCTATAAAATATAAATATTTGCAGTATCTACCTGACACGGTTGAAATATGAAGATGAATCAAGGTACAGAGGGAAAAGAAGTACTGGCTTTGGACTCAGAAGACTTGAGTTAAAATCTTTCTTTTGTCCTTTACTGAATGATCCTGGGCAAGTCACCTAACCTCTCTAGGACTTATTTTCCTCAGATGTAAAATGAGAGTTTTATTCTAGACAACTCCACAGTTTTTTCTAGCTTTTTAATCTTTGCTATAATGTATATAAAGCACTTTATACTATGTAAATATAAGTTATTGAAAATGTAAATTCATTGTGATAGAAATAGTTTCATTTTTGAATCTGCATCTCTAGAGTCTGGAGCACAGTTGGCAATTAACAAATGCTGATTGATTGATTTATTGATTGGAACATAGGCATCAATTTTGAGGAGACCAATAAAATATTACTATAAACATGTTCTAACTGCTTCCTTTATTTGGAAGTATTTCTTCAGGGGAAGAATTTATATCAGTATCTCTTAAGGTCTATTTGACAATTTATTGGATTACTTGAGATCAAAGATCATAGGCAAACATGCCATACTATCATAATCCCATCTATAGCTGCAAATTGAACTCTGGTATTGAGGAATATTCTGGATTATTTGAGATGAATGATTTCAAAATTATTTCCAAATAGAATAATCTGGATTATTCATCTACACTAAATATAGTCAGCAGATAAATACTCACTGGTTCACCTCTGGCAGCTTTCAGTGATAAAGCTGTCTATCTAACCCATTAGTTCTTTCTTCTCTTCCCCCACAGACACAAACTTGGTCAATTTAGTTAGGAAAGAAAACCTCCACCAGGTTAACCCACTTTATTTTTTTCCTCTTTTCTGTTCCCTTTCTTTTGGGCCTCTTTGATGAGCCCCTAGAGGGATCCTGAGAGTGAATCATCTATGAAGTTGGTTATTTGCTTCTGCCTTTAATGAATCACTCTCCACTAATATTGGCGAATCTGTTGTTTCCCTTGAATAGCCAGCTGATCGTCCCCCAAGCTGCCTGCCTATTGCAATATAACCTGCATCTGTCTTCATCGATGCTGATGTTAGCTTACATCTGTCAGGCCTCCCAGATGCTCATTGCCACTGTCTCGATGCCCCTAAAATACAGGCTGTCCAGTTGTGCACCACAAAGCCACAGAGATGTTCTTCCCTGAAAATAAGAGGGAGGCTTCCCAGTGCCTAGGCTGAAGGGTTCCTCATTCTGGTATAGATTCATCTTGTGTAGTGACGATCCATTTTCAGAGATAAATGTAAAAAAAAAAACAAAAAAAAAACAAATGAATTTTATTGCAGTGGTCTAGGTGATCAGTTTCAATGGATAGCAGAGTTTCAAATCATGACATTCTCAGTAAGCAAAGCCCAAATCCATCTAGCTCCTTTCATCTCCCACCTCCCTGATTTTGCATAGGCTATCTTCCATGCCTGTAATATAAGGTTCAGTTCATACACATACATATACATACACATGCATCTTTTATGTATGTAGATATCTACTTACTTTCATATTAGATATACATATGTACACATATATATAAATTAATAAATATAGATACACACATATATATATATAGTTCAATAAATATAGATACACACACATACACCACACACACACACACACACACACACACACATATATATAGTATCTCTCTAGTAGAATGTAAGTTATGTTATGGTAGGGATTGTTACATTTTGACTTTCTTTCCCCAGTGTTTTGCTCTTGGTTAGAATGTATGTGTTCTAGTTGGCTTGGATTGATGCCTACTGTGTACCTAGCCCTGTATGGGACACTGAGAAATATGGGAATGTCCAGTCCCTATCATCAGAGAGCAAGCAAATTAACCAACATAACAGGTTTTAAAATAATTTTTACTAGTTGAGGTAATGATACTATTGAACTAATTAATTAATTATTTAATGAAAATAGTTATTAAATCTCTGGGAAGCTAGGTAGTGCGGTGGATAGAACATTGGTCTTGGAGTGGGGAGGACAGGAATTCAAATCTGATCTCAGACACTTAACACTAACTAGCTGTGAGACCCTGGGCAAATCTTTTGATCTGGATTGTCTCACATTCAGGGTCTTCTCTAGTCATCCTAATTCATACCTGGCCACTGACCCAGATGACTCTGGAAGAGAAAGTGAGGTTGGTGACTTAGTACAGCACACTCTCAATCAAATCCAATTTATATGTTTGTCCTGGCATCTCCTCCCTGGTGTCATGGTCATCTTTCAAGGATGAAGGCTATTATAAGTCAAGGTTAACTGAATGCTGTGGGTATAAATTTTAAAAAAAAGCAAAAAGAGCTCCTGCCCTTGAGGAGGTTACATTCTAATAGGAAGAAACAAAAGACTGTGAGACTCTGAAGCATTCTCACCATCACCAGAAGTCGTTTCCTATCAAACCTGACCATGGGGTGAAATGATTCTGGAAAAGACAGTGAGAAGGATGCTTTTGCACAATATACAATTCACTATAATAAGCATAATATGCATTTCATTCCACCATTAACTTGGTTGGCATGATCTTCTTCAAAATTAAAAGATACCTATTATTAGGAAGAAACTAGAGACAAAGAGAGTGGTGGTTTCCCAGGGAGGGGAACTTTGACCCAGAGAGTTCAAGGTAAGTAAATGGAGTATCTTGGGGAGAGATGAGGAAGATAGATCGACACATCCCTTCCAGGATCAATGAAAGAGCTGATTTCATCATGGGGTGATAGGAGAGGAAGAGTAGAAGGAGGGACAGAACTGGGAGGACTATCCACAACATAGTCAGTGTAGGTAGTGAAGGAAAGTTGCCCCTGGAATGAGAAGCTTCAAGTTCAGATCAAATTATCCACACCACCAAGACTGGGTGGAGCCAGGACTGGGACCCATGTCTCTTAGATGCTCAGAGGCTAGAGTTCTCCCCTCTGCACCTCTCTGTCTTACTAAATAATCAGTAAACTTCCCAGTGTCAAGACAAAAGATTTTGATCTTTTGATCGAAAAGCCCACCTACTGAATGCAGCCGAGACAGTAAGGCTCCCGGGCCTTGGAAGGAGGTATCACAACCATTCTGTGTTGCTTTGCGCCCCCCCCCCCCCCCCCCCGCCCCATGCAAGCCCCAGTCTGCTTTCCCACATCTGGGTAGACTGACATATCTCACAATAATGTGCATTGTATCAGGAGAAAGTGACTGACAGCTGAGGTCTGATAGGCCTATTAACTTTGCTAGCGAGGTGGCTGCTAACTCCTAAGCGTGTCACTCACATACTCTCAGGTGTCGCTTTACTAATGACAGCATGTGTCATTTCTGACCTTACACATCACTAGCTATAATTATAGGTGTTTATTAATTATTATCATTAATCCTTTACATGTACATACCTTACATTTCCACCACCCCCACTCCCATCCCCCTATGTATTTCACTAATATAACTCCCTGCACCTGGAGGTTGGGATGCAATGGATTGGAGGCTACAGTTAAGGCTGTAGCCACGGGATCTCAGGTTTGGAAGAAACTTCAGGATGCCGTGCAATTTCTTTGACGTCCAAGCCCATGGCAATCCACAGAACTGGACCATCTAGAAATGTGGCAAATTTGAGGAAGTAAAGACAGTTTTCTAGCTAAACATCTTGGTATTATGATGTAATTTTAGTGCCTCCCTCTTTTAATTATTTCCTATTTTTTCTTTATATAACTTGTTTGTACACATTCATCTTATTGTTATGTTTCTATTGGATTGTCATCTCCTTGAGGGTAGGAACTGCCCTTTGCCTCTTGATCTCCAGGGCTTACCACAATGTTTAGCACATAGTAGGTATTTAATCAATCAATAAACATTTGTAAGCATCTACTTTGTATATAAGGCACTGTACTAAATGTTAGGGACATAAAAAAGAAGCAAATGAATTGCTGCCCTCCAGGAGCTTAATCTAATGAGGAAGACAATATGCAAGCAAATATATGCAATGTATATACAAGATAATAGTAAATAATTAATGGAAGTAAGGAAGTAGAATTAAGAGGGATTGGTTTGCTACTGTCAGTGACAAACAGGGCTCACATCCTGCCTCAATCATTTGCTAGCTATGTGATGCTGGGCAAGTCACTTTAATACTTCTTAGATTCAGTTTCCGCATTTAAGACAGGTGAATAATCATTGCACCTACTTCACAAGGGAATAACTGCAAAGATCAAATCTGATATTATATGTTAACTTTGAAGAGTTATATAAACATCAATGGTTTTCATTAGTGTTATCATTACTACCAAGACTTTAGGAGGCATTCTCTCTGAAAGAAGTCTGAATTAAAAAGAGGTTGGCTTCTCTGATACAATATATTCCATACAATTAACCCAAATGTAGTTTCAGGGCCTAGATGGAACAAGAAATTATTTATTACCGGAAACCCAGCTATTCAATCATTTCTACCCTGGGAAATGAATGAGAGGCATACTTATGATGTCAAGATATTGAACAGCAGTGTTCTTCACACTATTGTTTCCAAGGCAAGATGCTGGAATGGACAAATGAAGAATTTAAGGTTATCATTGCTATTACCACTACCAGCAGCATGGTTATCATCATGATAGTCTAGATTGTTTATTAAGGTGGTGACTATATAGTCATATACACCAGTTCTGCATACAAAAACATATTGCATGCATGAATATTGAGACATACACTGAAGTAGAGGAATTACCCAGATCTTTCTCATTTTTTAGAACAAAAACAACAAAAATCTGACCTTTCCATCCCCATAAGTTAATGTCCTGTATTCAGGAGTATGCTGGCAAATGTTTAACAATCGACTCTTAGAAAAGCACAACACATTTTTTAGTTTAATCTGTTTTATTGATTTTTTTCTTCCATCTCTTTCTTAAGGCTAGACCACCCACAAAACAATAAATCACATTCTGACTTGTAGTTTGTGGATTTCTGAGGGATAAATCCTCACAATGAAAATTTACCAATCAATTCTTTTGAGTCAATTTGAGCTGGCCCAATAATCTAACATTGGTAAATTCATAAAAAATTGTCTATACTCACCATCTCCATTGTCTCTCATAACGTTCAAATTCAGTCCCTTGTAATTTGACTTTTGGTCCCACCATTCAAATGAAATTGCTTTCTTTAATTAGAGGATCTGAAAGGCTTTATAATGTAGGGAGTACACGAACTGAACTTTGAAAGAATTAAGAATACTAAAAGTTGGAGGTGAGATGGGTATGCAGTCTAGGTAAGTGGGTGAATACTAAATCCAATTTTTTTTCTGATACATCATTCTTCTTGACCTCTTTGAAACTTTTATGCTGAAACTCAAGTTAGCCTGTAATTCCTTTTATTACCTTCCTCTAGTCTAGAGGGTCTCTCCTCCTTGGGTTTTCTTGATACTGTGCCCTACTAGTTCTCCTTCTGCCTAACTGCTCCTTCTCTATAACATCAGAAAGCAAGGACCTGCAGATTCCTGGCAGTTGTGAAGAGAATGATTTACTTTTCTCTAATTCTACTGACTTCTCTGTTTTAAAGTAAAGCATACATTTTTTGAAGTTAAGGGACAGTGAGAAGACTAGGGGAGAAATAGCTACTAATAAATTTTAGGAAGAAAAAAATGCTTGTCATGGGCTAGGCAAGACTGGAGTACATTTTTTACTGATGAAATTCACTTATTCATTTAAGGTTTTATTCCAATTTTTGTTAGGAGAACCCTAGTTGAGCCTCTAAATTTTGGGCATATTGATCACACTAAAAAAAAATCCACCTCCCAAAAAACTGTTTTGAGGATATCTTACTTCTAATGGGCCTGGAAATCTGGTCTCCCTTGAGAGAATTATGAATGATGCTAAATGCAATGATATACTGAGAAGTCAAATTAATCCAGAATTGGAGAATTTTATAAATAGAGATTGAATACTGCAACTCAATGTCATATCCTATGTCACAAAATGTTAATAAGTTTATCTAAAATATATAGATATATAGGCTTCAATGGCCTGAGAATTCACCTAATTTATACCCTAGTGAAAACCTATGGGCTGCAATAAAGACTAGACTTGGAAAAATGGATGCTTTGCCAAGGGCATGTTAATATTTAATATGATGTGATTTTATGGCAAAGAAATCATATGTGTCTTGTAAACTCAGTGCCAACTGTGTGAAAAACAAGTGATCGCAGAAAAGGAAGAAATTATATATGTATATAAATACATACATATATATATATAAGTATATATGTCTTTTAAAGTTATGTACAGTTACAAAGTTTATATGTTCGTTGATTTGATTATTTTGCTTCATTCTAAATAATTTGCATGCCACTGAACAAAATAAATATAAAGAAATTTCAAAGCTGAAGAAGACTATCAGTTGTTGAAATCAGAAAAGACCTTCCATTGGATGTAGCACTTAGGCTGAATTTTGAAAGAAATAAGAGATGAAACCAAGAGATGGAGGTAAAGATGAAATAAATTCTATATGTGGAAGATGCGGTACAAAGGCAAAGGGATGATTAAAAAAACAAAACAAAACAGTGTTCAAGGAACAGCAAGAAGACCAGCTTGACGAGACTGTAGAGTATTTAAAGGGAACTAAAGTGCAGTAAATCTGGAAAGATAGCTTGGAACCAGATATTAAAGGAATAAAAATGCAAAATGAGGGAGTTTACCTTACCTATAGGCCATAGAGGACCTACAGGTCCTCTGAAAAAGGCAGTGTCATCAGACCTGAGCTTTAGGAATATCATTTTGTTAGGGATGATAGCTAATAACAGTGAAGTGATGTATTAAATAGAGTGCATGCCCTGAATTCAGGAGGACCTGAGTTCAAATCCAACCTCAGACATTTACTAACTATATGATTTTCTGCAAGTCATTTAAGCCTTATCTGTAAAATGAACTGGAGAAGGAAATAGCAAAGCATCCCAGAATCTTTGTCAAGAAAACCCCAAACAGAGTTATGAAGTCAGACATGACTGAAAAAAAGACTAAACAACAACAAAAAAGAGGATGAGAGAGAGGAAAGATTTCAGATAAGCAGATAACTTTAAGATATTATCCCACTCAGGCAAGGGATGATGAGAACCTAAACAAGGTAGAGGCCCATGAGAGAAAGAAGTTTATAGAAGAGACATCTGATTAAAGTGGTATTGACAAGATTTAACTAATTGGAAATGGAAGAATGAGAGTGAAGGGTCTAGAATGAGTGCAAGGCTGTGAATAAAAGGATGATGGCACTCTTGGAAGAAACTGGGAAGTTAGAAAGAAGGATTGCTTGAAGGGAAAGATAATGAGTTTTGTTTGGCAAATGTGGAACTCAAGGCTTCTTTGGGATGTTCATTTAAAATGTTCAACAGGCAACTGAAGATGTGAAACTGAAATTCAGGATAGAAATTAATGTAAGATGTATAGATCTGGGACTTTTGATGTGGGGATGATAATTGAACCTATTGGAGTTGATGAAATCACTAAGAGAATATGGAGAGAAAAAAGAAAAGAACCGGATATAGAGCCTTGGGTAAGACCCATGTTGGGGGATAAAATAGAGATTATTCAGCAAAGGAGATGGAGAAGAAGCCATCAGAACAGTAGAAGAACCAAGAAAAAGAAGTTCAAATATGATTCAGATGATTCCTAGGGTCATTAACTCTCTTTCTTGAATTCTGGTCCCACGTATCCAACTGCCTATTTGACATTTCAGTTCCTCTACTGTAGATATAGGGCAACAGTCCAGGTATCATATCAACCTCTTTTCTGCCATTGTCCTCATCCATTGATATTAACTAAATGGTAAAGTACTTAGAGTTTTGCAAAGCATTTTCCTCACCACCAACTGATGAAGTAGGTGACATAAGGTGATTACGACCATTTTATAGATAAGGAAACAGTACCTTAGAGATGTGTGAACACAGTCATCAAATAGTAAGAATCAAATCTGGAATGTAATCTCTGGTGTCTTGAGATGGATCTCACCAGTCTTCCTTCATAACTTTCTTCTTCTAGGAAAGATCATTCAGGAGCCATACAGCAACAGATCAAAAAATAGAATGACCCTGATAAAGAAAAGCATTTTGAATACTTTAAAGTTTTTTGTAAAGGTAAGCATTTAAAAGAAAAAAATTCTGGACGTGTGATTCTGATTGTGTAGAAAGCTTCCAGATGAGAACATTCTCTCTGAAAATGAAGTTTGACAACTCTTCTAAAATTTATAACCCTGGAGACTCAACTAGATTTCTATAATATTAAGTAAAATACTCAAGGCCAACCAGCTAAAGAAACTTGGATCCAGATTATCCTAACTTAGAGGCTCCCTCTTTATCTATTATCCATTCAATCAAGTTACTGTCTTGGAGCAGCTGCTGCTTGCTAGCTAGGATGGGTGACAAAGAGGCATCTTCTGAGTTAAGTTGGCTTGGGTTCATATCTTACCCCTGACAAACATTGGAAGACCCTGAGCAAGTCACTTAATATCAAAGAGCCCCTAAGCAATTGTAGCAGCAGCGTTTGGTCAAAGGAAAGACCAAACTTTTTGTTAATAAATTTTAATCCAAACATGCTTATGAGGATAGTCCTGAAGAGAGTGTGAATCCAGAACAATCTGAACTTTAGCTTCCTACTGAAAACCATCTAAGATACTGAGTCCAGGTGCACAGCAGGAAAGGTGCAGGTGATGATTGGTGATGCTCAATTTTTAGTGTTTTTCAGTAAGGTTTGACTTTCCATGACTCCATTTGAGGTTTTCTTAGCAAAGATGCTGGAGTGGTTTACCATTTGCTTTTCCAACTCATTTTACAGATGAGAAAACGGAGGCAAACAGGGTAAAGTGACTTGCCCAGGATCACATATCTAGTAAGTGTCTGAGACTGGATTTGAACTCAGGAAGATGGATCTTTCTGACTAGACCTGGAGCTCTGTACACCATGGTGCCACCTGGTTATCCAAGGTTATGATCAATAGTAAGATTTTATTTTGAGCTGATTTCACTGCAGAGTCAACTACAATTTACTAGGTTTTGGCATTCCAATCTCTATAGCACGACAAAACAATCCCTTCTAGTTGAGAATTCACTCACAGACTCGCTATCTTTCTTAATTTAGAAAGGAAGTTTTTCCCTGGAGTTTCTCTCTTCAGAGGTGCTGGCTCAGGTTTGCTCCAACTCGGGTCTAGGTAAAGCTCAAGGGGTGTGAAACCACAGAAATGAGACGGGGAGAAAAATGACATCTATCCTGCTGAGAAGCAAACCTCACAAATCTTTGTGCCCAGCAGCCATCCTGCTTGCCCACCCACTGAGCCTAGGCAGCTCCTTGTTATTATTATTTTTTTTTACTGGGGAACATAATGTGAATCAGGGAATTTAGATATGGGAAGGGGCACAGAGAGTTAAGGAACAAGGTGACTATGTTATAAATTACAATTTTGGTATAACCTTATTTTCCAGTTTTCACAATAAGACAAAGTTAGCACATTTAAGGGCTCCCTGAAACTTGCCACATTTTCAAACACTGACTCAAAGAACTATGGGAATCACTGAAAGGGGAGTTTCTAAAATTCAGATCAATATAACAAATTCATGTTGATCTTCTATTTGATAGGGTGAGGTTCTATTTTGAGGATCTGATATATAGAGCTTAAGACCATAAAATCCAACCCCCACATTTTTCAGATGGGGAACAGATATCCATAGAATCATACTTAGCAGAATGTCTGAGGCAGAACTCAATTTAGGTCTTTTCTGTTGCCGGAACCAGTGGTAAAGCCTCTACCCCATATTGCTTCTCTAGATCCTTCTCTGGACTAATACCCTCAATGAACAGTTTCTTATGTATTTTTTTTTTCCTTGGAAGGGAAAGAGACTATTAGAGAGAGAGAAAAGAATCTTGGAGGAAAATAACCCATAGTTCTCTGGATCTCAGGTTTTTCAGAATGAAGGAAACAGCAGAAGTAGGTAGTGTGGAAGGTAGGAATACTATTACCTGACCATCTAAAACAAGAGGTCTATTGGTTCTACTTTACTTCCTTTTCTATATCTTAGCCAGTGGGGCAACTAAGTGGAGCATAGAGAATTGACTTAGAGTAAGGAAGGAACCTTTTCCTGGGTTCAAATCCGCCTTCAGACACTTAATAGCTGCGTGACCCTGAGCAAGTCACTTACCTCTGTTTGCCTCAGTTTTCTCATCTATAAAAATGAACTGAAGAAGGATATGGTAAATCATTCCAGTATTTTCGTTAAGAAAATCCCCAAAAAGGAGCCACAAAGATTTGGGCAGTACTGAAAAATGTCTAAATAACAGCAACCAGTACAAAGGTTAGAAACTGAAGTAAAAAGAGAGCACTTCAGAAATGGAATGGCTGTGTAGTAAAAAACAAGCAAACAAAAAATAAAAAACCCCTGGCCTTATCCAATCATAGGATTTAAAGCTGAAAGGGGTTCTGAGAATCATTTAATCCAAACACCTCATTTTATGGGTGGAGAATCTGAGGCCCACTGGATCAGAGTGGCTGAGTGATTTGTTCAAGATCATATATTGATTGGGTGGCTAGATGGCCGCTAGGTGGTACAGTGGATAGAGCAGGACCCTGGAGTCAGGAGGACCTGAGTTCAAATGTGACCTCAGACATTTAATGATTACCTAGTTGTGTGACCTTGAGCAAGTCACTTAACCCTATTGCCTTGCAACCCCCCCCCAAAAAAAAATAGATCACCAAAAAATAGCCACCAGCAGAACTGGGATTTGAAAAATAATCAGAAGTTCCAGTTTCTAATCTTTCTAGCTGGATAAACTTACAATTTGGGGGTCAGTGTTTTAGCCTCTTGAAACCTCAGTTTACTCAACTACAAAATGAAGTTAGTGTCCTACCTACTTTATGAGATAATTTTAAGGTTCTTATGCTGTGTCAGTATTATGTAAAAAATGAAATGCTAAGAATAATAGAGTATAATTAACTGCTGAGCCCATTTTAACTTTTTTTGTAGATAATTCCAGATCCAAAAATATAGATTTGAAACATACACAGTGTACCCAGATACCACAGATACATCCTTAGTGTCTGACATCAGAAAGTCCCCAAATGGAAAGAGGCTGTTTTACCCAAATCAAAGCCTCAAAACAACACAGCTGCCCATGTCATCATGCCACATATGAATCACTGTTGCCTTCCAGGGAATGGAACATCATAATTCTACATGAGTAGAGCATTTATACATATATATATACATATATATATATATATGTATGTATATATATATATATAAAATGTATGCATGTGTGTATATCTGTCTATATATCTAATCTATATATAGATATATATGAAATCAAGAAAACAGCAGGAGAGAAAAGATGTCAGAGAAGTTAAGAAAGGGATATACATATGTTTGTACTCTTCACTTAAGCAATCTTTAAAAAACAAAATATACTCCAAATCTTGAAGCTGGAAGGGAACTTTGAGAAAACCTCCCCATCCTGGGTCTATCTTTGAAATTTACTTTCCCTCTCATATGAAAATCACACTTCTAACTTAATGTCAGCAGACTTTGAGTTGTTTTTTCCTCTATCAAATGAACAAATGAAAAAGTATTTATTAACACTTACTATATGTAAAACTCTATGTTAAGTGCTGGGGGATACAAGGAAAGAAGGCAATCTCTACCTCTCTACTTTTAAAGAAGAACTTGAAGGAGATAGATGGGGAGCGGGATGACAAGCCCAGGTCCATGTTTGGAAATTGCATAGAAGAGATGTGCAGGCTAGTTCTCATTAACATAAAGCCCAAGTTCACCTAGCAGAGAAGAAGCATCAGGCATAGGATCTGAGAGGTTCTGATGGGAGGGAGTTGAGAAGGTTGGACAGAGTAGAGGTACACAAGGTCTACAATGGCCCAGGAGATTGATTGTACTGAGAAATCCATGCTCTCACTCAATTTCCCTGACAAAGGATGAATTTACACAACATCTGAACTGACTTAGGGCTACAACTTGTGGTCATAGATTCAACTCAATCAATTCAAAACAAGAATTGATTCAGAAGAATTTAGAAATATTAGTCTCATTAAGTACGTTTTTGACAATAGAAATTTTATGCCCTAGGGCCTATTACAGAAGCTGGTACATTGTATGTAATGAATGAATGGAAGGATGGATAGATGAATGAATGAATAGCCTATTGCTTCCTTGATTCCATAACCAAGTATAATCACCCAGAATACCAGGTAGAGTGTAATGTGTAAAGTAGATTTTTAGAGTAAGAGAACATAAATGTCAGACCTCTATTTTACTACTTACATTCTATTTCCTTACTTTAGTTTTCTCATCCATAAAACCAAGAGATGCAACTAGATAACCTTTAAGTTTTCTTATAGTTCTAGAACTATTATCTAATGTGCTCAAATTCAAATGTCATGTTTGTGTGTGTGTGTATGTGTGTGTGTGTGTGTGTGTGTGTGTGTGTGTGTATGTATATGTGTATGTGTATACCATTAGGATTGTAGAATTTAATGTCATGTCCTTAACCCAAATCAACTGGGAACAAAGAGAAATTTTCATGCCATGACCTAGTGCTGGGGCAAACTAGTTAAAAATAGCTGGCCTGTATATCTTGTTTGAATTTCAAATTTAAGTGCTTAAAAATGTCCAGAATTATACCTGGTATTTACCAAGTCCTTTGGGATTTCAACCCAGGTGTTTCACAAGAAGGAAGATGTTGATGGAGACATCCAGCATCCTCTGAGGACTGTGAAGTGGTGGAACATACTTAAGGCAGCAAGTCCTAAAAGAAGGCATTCCTGTTGATATTAGCAAAACTTTAACTAAATAAAATGATGACCTAAATAATCATTGTTTAGTTCCCTCCCCAAACCAACAATAAATAATATATCTCTTTAGAGCTGTAAAGGATTTTATATATGATGACTCATTTTATTCCATAACAGATCTATGAGGGAAGTATTATTGTTATTATTGTTATTATTATTATTATTATTATTATTATTATTATACTCGCTAAACTGAGGTCAAGACAGGTTAAATAATTTGCCCAGGATTACATAGCAAAGTTACTGTCCAAGATGGGATTAGATTTCAGGTCTTGCTGACTCTAAGTTCAGTCCTCTATCTAAAGAAGTACTGAATTCTCTTGTTGACTGAAGTAAAGGTTTGCAGTATAATCTTCAAATATCCTACAAGCAGCTATGCCTCATATACATATTTGCATGAACTATTTGGGCTATAAGGGTAGGTAATATTATGTAAGGCAAAAAATATGTCTATTATAACATTCTCTCAAACTTTTTTGAAGATAATTTTACTATCTTCTAATCCCCTTTGTCAATTACAGATGTAATCTTTAATTCAACCAAAAAATTGTAAATGCAGTCAAGGCTGTTTTGTTAGTTTTGTTGTTATTATAAGATTAGGCAACAACTGATTCTTCTTCTACAACATGACTAATGTAGAAATATGTTTAACTTATTGTCCATGTCTAACCTATATCAGTTTGCTTGCTGTCTTGGGGAGGGGGAGAAAGGAAAAGTTTTTTTTACAAAAATGAATGTAGAAAACCATCTCTACATGTAATTGGGTAAAAAATGTTATTATGATTTAAAAAAAGATTAGGCAACAAGAAGAACTAACTTAATAGCATCAAGTTTTTAAACACCAGAAAAGGATTTTGCAGGAAGTTCAGGCTTTTTTTTTTTTGGAAACCCACCTGTTTACCACACCTGAAGGCGAAGGCCTGAACCAAACCTGGTCAGTCTCTTGGGTTTGCCAGATGTTATTAATGTCACAGGGGGACAGGATTGTTTATGAAAGCCATCCATATATACACACACACTCAGGAACATGCACACATACAAAAACACATAAAAAGAGGCTAAACTATAACAAATTCTATTCATGGAACATTGTAGTCCTGCATTATAACCTCAGGAAAATCTTAAAGGAGGACAAAAAACAATCCAGAAGGAAAAGGAAAAAGAAAAAAGATGTGGGCACCAAGACCTTTCATTATAAAAATCCCCAGATATTGACAAAGGTATACACTTATATCCAAAAAAGAGTTTGCAGAGATAAAAAGTATGTAAGGATTTTAATGCCACATTTCCAGTTATTACTTCAGAAACATAATTAGCTAGTAAATTACAATGTTAATATTCACTCTGAACGAATAAGAGCTTGTACAAGTGGAAGCAGGGCTTGGGATGGTAGCAGAGGGACCTATTCAGCAGGCAGAGGCTGTCTTCAGACAAGTTTCACCAGATTTGGGGTGGTGGGATGAGGGGAACGGGGGAGACTCTGGGATTAAGCTTTCTAGAATCAAGTAGCAAATTCTCTGGAGGAATCATAATTTCCCTTTCCTTGCCTCTTGTGGACTCTATGTCTAGGGTTTAAAGCATTAAGTCTGTCAACAAGCATTTTATTAAGTATTTAAGGTTTAAACCTATCTACTACCTTCAAGAAAGCTAAAATATCACTTCCCAGAATGAGAAAAACCAAATCATATTAATTTGGTAGGAAACTGGGACTTAGAATATGATGCATTTAAGGGTGCTGTTGTTGTTTTCCTACTCTCCAAGGGAAATATTTCTTTCTAGCCCAAATACCAAATATCAGGTCTTGTTCTTAAAAACTCACTTGAATCATAGTGGGTTAGAGCTATGAGGGTCCTTAGAGAATTATTCCAAAGCAAGATTTCTACCAATCAGTCATTGACAGAACACCTGTCCATATTGTAATGGGTAGAATGAATAATACTCATGGGGTAGCAAGATTTAGAACAAGAACTACTCCTAGAAAGAAGCCAATAGGTTCTAAATTTAAGGAAGGCAGGGATTGTTTCTATTTTGTTTTTGAATAGCCAGCACCTGATACAATAAGGACTGAATATATGTTTAATCAATGAGGATTATCTAAGCTAACCTTCTTTTACAGAGGAAAAAACTGAGGTTTAGAGGAAAATGATTTATCCAAGCTCACAAACTAATAAACTCAAACCCATGTTGTCTGGTGACAGAAAGCAAAACATCCTAGTGTTCTGACAAGATTGGCCTAGAGTTCTTGGGTCCCCCGATTCAAAAATTTCTAGGGTCTGGCTAAAAGTCTGAATCCCATTAGGTTGACCTGTCTCTTCAGATATAGTGACAAGATCTGTGATTTCAGTGGCATCAGAAACTGCCATATTAAGAAGGTCTCTCCACCAATGTAGATTGGCATTCTTTCTACAACTTATAGTGTCAAACTCAACCAGAAAGGTGATCATTAAATTGCACATAAGGATCCCTAAGGCTCATATTGACTTAGAAAAGCACATGTTAACATCAATATTTTATTGAATTTTTAATAATTATTATTTCTTAGTTACATTACAGTATGATTTTGATCACCCTGGGGGTTGTTGAAGGCCCATCTGCATTTGACACTTAATGGATTTAGAGACTTGCTTAGATCATTTAAGAAATCAAGTGATTTTACCAGATCATAAAGTCAGTATGTTCAGAGGCTGGACTTGAATCCAGATCTTCCAGACTTATGCCACCTTGTAGGGAGGGACTTCTTCCTCTGCTGACCCAATAATACCTTTCCTATTCTTCTCCCTGTACTTCTCTTTTTTTCCTTATAGGTATCGTTTCTTTATATATAAAACAAAAGAATTACAAATCCATATTTAGCATCACTCATGAGCCCCAAACCCCCAAGAAATAATGGAGACAGCCATCTCTCTTCTGCCTTAGGACTTTCCCCAAGTTGCAGTCAACTATTGCCTTCTTTTTAGTAACTACTTTTTCTACTTAGTGTGTATCTTGTCTGGAGCTAGTTATTTGCATATTATTCCCCCACCCCCACCCCCCTTAGACTGTAAACTCCCTGAGGACAGGAACTATTTTTGTCTTTCTTTGAATCTCCAGTACTTGGTATCAGTGCCTGATGAACAATAAACAATCAAATGATGGTTGACTATATTGACATGCACTTGAATAACATTAGATATTCTGCCGGATTCAAGCATTTCTTACCTTTTTACAAAACCTGTGTTTCCTGATCTAGATCATTTTTGTTCTAAAGAAATAAAAAAGATAAGATATGAGAAAATCAGCCATCCACTCCCCTAAGTCTCCAACATGTAGGATCCACTTTTTAACTGGCTGGGGTAAGAACCATTATTTTCATTAATGGTTCTCATTCTTATTTTATTGGGCCCTTTTACTATCAGATTGCAAGCATGTTTTTATTGTAGAGTTTTTTTTTTCCTTCTAATGCAATCTTGGGTGATGTGCTCAGAATGAATGGAATAGTTATTGTTTTAATTATTTTTTCATCTTGTTTTTTTAATTCATTTGTTCCATTTATTTACTACTCTTAAGTTTGCCATAATAACACTTACTGGGATGATCTGAGCTACTTTCTCCTCTGCAGGCAAAGAAAAGGATGGTTTAAGAGCCCTTTACCATCGGAATCCTTGAAGAGGATTGCACTGATCACTATGAAAGCTTGGCATTTATGCAACACTAACAACGACTATGAGTAATAGGTTCTCTATAATGGTTTCTCCACCACCATGAGTTTCATTCAAGTCTTTAAAGAAGACCAAATCAGTTTCTCTCAACACACTAATTTCTTCCCCAAAGGTTTCAGGTCAGGGGTTATTCACCTTTTGTGTGATATAGATGCCTTTAGGAGTCTTGTAAGTCTATGGATTCCTTCTCAGAATATCATTTTGTATGCATAAAATAAATTACCCAGAATTTCAAAGCGAATCAATCACTTTGAAATGCAGTTATCAAATTATTTTTAAAAACAAATGTATAAACCTCAGGTTAAAAATCTCTGCCTCAGGGACTTCTGGAAATCTCATGAAGATTTGTGTTCTTATGGGATCACAAAAAGCCTTTCTGAATGAAGTTATCTTTGGAAAAGAGTGACAGGAAGGGAAATGCTGACTAAAGGAATAATGATAAATGGGAATTGGGAGGGGCTTCTTGTATTTAGTGATAAAGTGGTAAATGAAGTTTCTTCTTAGAATCCTACCATATCTTCTTTATTCCTCAACCCAGAAGAGTCAATATGAAAATGAAAAGCAAGGACAGAAATCTATTTGCAATGGAAGGTTGAAGGAGGTAAGTCATGGAAATTAGCATCCATTTTGATCAAGTACTTTGGTCAATTTTTGAATTATTTGGTTCAAATGATTGAACAACATGGAGACAGGAATGGAGGCAGCAATGAATAGGAGGCAAGTCAAGCTTTAAGTAACAGTCTGGCTGAATGATTGTCCAGAGAAACCTCTGGAATGAGAATGATGGTGCTGCCTAGGGATAAAACTGTACACACCCAAGAGAGAGCTCTCTATCCTAGAGCAGAAGCATCTACAACCCAGTTGCTTATGAAAGGTACAAAGTCCCCTGTGCCTGTGTGCTCACTGGCTCCTTGTGTTTAATGACCAACCTTATCTTGTGCGACATTCCCAGGGCTCCATTTTTCATTAAGCAATTTTTAAAGAGTTTTATGACCCCATGAACAATAATTTTTTTTAGTGAAAGCAGACTGAATTGTAAGTGGCGGTAATTACACCAAACTAATTGTAGGCAAAATTAGCAAGAGGTCAGATCAGTTGGGCAGCAAAAGAAAATATATGCTTGGATCTCACCTTAAATGATCTCCAGAAAATTAATCACAGGAAACAGAATCTTCCTAAATCAATGTGCTCTTCTCATCATATATAGGCTTTCAGGTGGGTCAGAGGATTCCCTCTTTTGATGGAACTTTCATCTTTTTGAGGCCAGTGTAGCCTGTATTCAGGAGTTCTGAATTTTAGTTTAGGAATAGTAAGACTGATAATAGATTGGATTAGAATGCCAAAATTACAATTTTTAGTATCAAAGGGTTTACATTAGAAACAAACTTGAATTAATAATCTAATTTTATAGAATTTAAGATTGAGATCCAGGGAAAGGAAAAGATTTCATCAAGTCTATGCAGGTAATTATTGATGAAGCTAAGATTTGAATTACTCAGTTCCCCTCACTCCAAAGTCAGTATTCTTTTCTACTTTGTCACATGGTAAGTTCTACCTTTAATTGACTGTGAGGTTTAAAGCAAGTCAGTTCAACTTTCTGAAGCTGTTTCCCCATCTTTAAAATGGGACTGGTAATATTTGCCTTACCTTCAATGTAAGGTTATGAGAAGGATCAAATGAAATAACAAATAATAGATGTGGAAACATTTTATAAACTAAATTATTAGGCCCTTGTAAGTGATTATTAGTGCAAATTATTATTCTGCTTATAAAAGTATCTTTTTTACTTTTTAATAAAATATATTACTATATTTTTGTTTTTAGATTAACTTTACTTCCAAATGTTTTCTCCTTCTCCTCATCCAGAAAGCTACCCTCCCTGTAGCAAAGAAAAAAATGATAAAACAGGAAAAAATACCTTACAAAAACTAAACATCAATCTACCTTGACAGGTATACAATGTTCTCTACCCATAACCTGTACTTTTGTAAAATAAGTTAGGAGCTACATTTCTCATTTCTTCCTAAAAGCCAAGCTTGGGCACTATAATTTCATATATATATATATATATATATATATATATATATATATATATATATACACATATGTATATATGTATATATATATATATATATATATATAATATTTGTGTTTGTGTGTGCCATTTTTACTGTTATTTTTTCTTTTCATATTGTTGTAATTATATGTGACTGTCTATGGAAGAGGAGAAAGAAGAGGAGGAAGAGGAAGAGAAAATTGAGCAAGAGTAAGGTGAAGGAAGAGAATGAAAAGGAGAAGGGAGAATAGTGGAGGAGAAGAAAAAGTACAAAAGAAAGAAGAAAGAGAGAAGAGAGGAATTAGAAAAAAACTAGACTACATTCACTTGGAATATGAGCTGGTAGCTAGGCAGCCCAGGATTTAATAATGGGCTCTTAAAAAACAAGAAACAGCAACAACAAAAACAGCCTGCATGGTCAACCCAAGACAGAATAAGCCACAGTCCTTTCTGTCTCAGCACAGTCAATGACAAAGGATGCCACAGAGAAAACCCAGAGAGTAAACCAGGAAAGTAGCAGTTCTGTGCTGAGAAAAGAGGCTGGGGATAAGCTCCAGCAGGTTCTAGAAGAGGCAGCGGCCTCAAAGAGGTAGCCTGTTTCTAAAATCTTTAAGTGCAAGCTTCAGCCAAGTAGCTACAAGAAATGCCCTCAGAGATACAAAATCTAAGAAAAATAGTACTGGCATCCAATTACAACAGTGCAGTTTGCTGCTTTTATCTGTAATTGGACTGTATAGTCTTTCATTCTAATTTACTTTACATCTAAACTGTGATAATCAAGACAAGCAGAACAGAATGGTCTGTAACTGGCTATCCCACTGACACCAGTTAATGCCTAATTATAACAACTAAATTAAAGATGTGACTGTAAAGAGGTTGAATATCAGTTTGAAGCATTTAATTCCACAGAAAGGAGGAGAGATTTTAAATCCTAAGTAAGAAAATCAATATTATGCCTCATTATATTGGTATTGCTAAACAGATTAATGAAATTAAGTATTTTGTTGAATTGTTGTTTTTTAACCATGATCTTGATGCAATGATGGTTTATAATGAATGGCTATCATGGAGCAGGAAGTTCACATTCCAAACCAATTTATTGGCTGATGTTAGAATAAATCTAATCTGGACAGGACAGGGTGAAGCTGCTCTCTCTTATGATTTCCTTAGATTCCTAAGATGAACACTATGACTGAATTTTCTGCAGTAAACTGGGGCAAAAGAAAGCAATCCAACCAAACAAAAGATCTATTTTCTAAAAGCTTGTCCTCATCTGCTAGAAATGCTTGGAGGGGCTTAACCTCTCCAGTACTTGAAGACTCAATTACTTTTTCAATGTGGCTATCCCATCAAAATCTCTCTTTGTTGACTTATAGTAATAAGTAATAGTTTTACTTATAGTAATAATTTGAAAATTTCTGTGGATGAGGCTGGGGCGGGGGAGATCTTAGAACTCTTCCATTCATCTGATGAGCAACTCTAGACCCAGAGTGTCCAATCCTTAGGTGACATAGAAAATCCATCATCAGGGCAGTGCTTGACAACAGCATAGCCTGGAAATCAATCAGTCAATCACTCAAGAAACATTTATTAAACTCCTACTGTGTGCTAGGTCCCGTGCTAAGCACAATCATTAAGACTCACAGACTATTGGAGCTGGAGGGGACATGTAGAACATGCCCTTCATTTTGCAGATGAGAAAATCAGATTAGCAGAAGTGAAATGATTTGTCCAAGGTTATAGAATTCAATTTGATTCAAAAAAGCATTTATTAAGCTTTTATTTTGTGTGTGCTGCAGTGCTAGGTTCTGAGCATACAAAAATGAAACAATCCCAGACTTTAAGGAACCTCATTGTACCAGGGGAATATAAATGATCAATACACAAGTAATCAATTAATTAACAATATTTATTTGGCAGCTACTGTCTTGGGCACTGGGGATATAAATAGAATAAATGAAATAATTTCTCTTCACAAAGAGCTTACATTTAAATGGAAGATAAAATATATCTTTAATACATAAAGAATAATTAATAAATACAAATACAAAGTAAATAAATAAAAGGTAGCTTGGGAGAGAAGGAATGAGTGGCTGGGGAACATCAGAAAAGGCTTCAAATAGAAGATTTTTCCTAAGTTTTTTTTCCTTATAAAAGGCAGGAGTTCTGAGAGAAATTCTGAGAGTGCCTTCCAGATATGTGAGGTGACCAGCACAAAAACAGAGATGAGAAATAAGGGATTGTGGATAAGGAACAGAAAGAAGGTCACTTTAGCCCCATCACTGAGTGTATGAGGGGGATGAGGCTGGAAAGATAGATTGAAACCAGGTTGTGGAAGACTTTACAAATTAAAAAGAGGAGTTTGTAGTTTATCCTTGAGTCAATAGAAGTTCACTGAAGTTGCATGAGTGGAGGAGTTCCATGGTCAGATCTATATTTAAAGAAAATCATTTTGGAAATAGTGTGTAGGATGGACTAAAGTGAGAAGGCACAAGGCAACCAGACCAGTTAGGAGGCTATTGAAATAATATAAGCAAGAAAAACAAGTGGGGAGATCAGAAGTTGCAGTTGAGATGGTACCCAAGGTGGCAGAATCAGGATTCAAATCTGTGTCTCTGGACTCCCAGCAGAGAGGTCAGTTTGAGTAAATAAGATGAATTATGAGCAACTATGGAAAAACCCCAATTCTAACAGCCATTTGCTTGTCTAGGAGTCAGGAGAGGCAATGGAGAATAGAAGGCATTGTAGAGTTGGGTTGCAAGAATTGAATGCAGCTACCTGAAGAATTGCAAAGGAATGGATTTGCTTTTCCTAAAGCAGGAAAGACACTACAGTCTCTGCTGTTGTCCTTGCCAAAGGAAGTAGCAGAATACTGACAAAGTAAGATATTCCCAGCAACTGGAAGTAAAACTTCTCAACCTATCTTTCCCAACCTAAGCATTTCTACTCAAAGATAAGAAAGAGAAAGGAGATAAGCTAACCATCCCTCAAAAGCTTTTATTTGCAGACTTCCACACCTAGATTTATTTCTCTGAATCTGAACACCTTTGGGGGATGGCCTAAAAACAAAAGACTTGCATTTTCTAACAACAACAACAAAACCAATCTGGTTGGGCCTAAAGCACCTCATCCTAGCAATGAAGGAATGAGCCCCAGGCTGTGAAGATCTTGCCCACCTATTGCCTTGCTTCAGGCAATCAGCCTATAGGGATAGAGGTTGTGTCTGAATCTTTAGGTAATAGAGGTACAGCCTGAGCATTTCTCTGGCATCCCATAAATGTATGGCAATAACAAGCCCACCATGCCTGCCTCTCAGTTACACAAACAAAAACAAATAAAGAGTCCTGGCATAGGCTCGTCCTGCTGCGACAGATGTGGCTTCTCTGCGCCATCTTGCCTGTTCTTAAGGGTTTTTTTATTGCAAACAGACAGATGTAGCTTGTCCTTTCCATCTTGTTTATGATACCATGCACACACCTGTGGAAGGATGAATCCCTGAAGAGATTTCTTTGCCTTTCATTCAGATGGTTCAGAGACAAAGCCAACCTATCAGTCCTCCCTCCCTCCCCACCCCCAGTTCCTGCAATAACCATTGTACTTATTTGTTGGGATGTGCAAAATGCCAAGCTGACATAGGCATTAAAATAAGAGGTGATGCTAAGAAATATGGGGCCTTTCGGTGAGGAAAATATGGCTGTGGACTGTGGTATGCTTAGTGGAATGATATACCCATTCACAGACTGGAGTGCTTCAGGAGTCAGATTGAAATAAAAACATGTATCTGGCCTCTTTTCCATGGCTCTCTCATTCTTACTCAAGAAAGTGTGATAGGCTGTTAGGCACTGCATTGCATTAGGATTGTTTCACCAGAAACTCCTGCTGCTTTTTCTCTATCTACCCACACATCATCTCATCCAGGGATTTCCAATGAGCTACTTCCAGTGAGGCTGGTTCATCCCACACAAAAACTACATAAAAGTTCACGAGTTGAAGAAAAAAAATCTTCTATGATTGTCTCTTTAAGATTGACATGAACATCTTGCCCTCCAATTTAATTCTTGTCTTTATGGAACTCCAAGGGAGATAGAGAAACTGAGTCTCAAGGAGATTTAAATGATATCAAGCTCACACAGCTAATAAATGTCAGTCAGATATCCTGCATCCAAGTTCAATGCTCTTTTCATTCTCCTGATCTGTCTATTTACTGATTTTCCATGCTTGATTGTCTATCTGGACTCTGGGTCACCTTTCTGCTTTACCCTCCTCCCTGAGCAGCATCTTCATGATTTGATGAATCCTTGTCAGAATGAACTTCTGGTGTCTTTGTTGCTGATATATGATCCAATCATACTGTGGACAATTACTCCAAGTCCTTTCCTCTATTTGGATTTCTGACTTCAGTATATTCTAATGGAAAACTAAATAGATGATGGTGATGATGATGATGATAACATCCTCCGATTCCAAACCATCATTCCTACCATGGGACAGCAGCAAAATAGGGGAACTCCAACTAAGAGGGTCTTGGGTCTTGAGACTGTTAGGATATCTATGAAGGCCAGAAGAGACCCTTAAACAGTAACAAATTGGGCTCCAATGATTTCACTCATTGGATTATCCCCCTATGCAGTGTTATGTACCTTCTATGAAGAGTTAAAGCATTAGAGAGAGGGGGAGGCAAAGGGTTGTAATCGGACCTTAAATGAAACTATCATAATGATCAGCTGCTATGGAAGTTAGTGTGGTGTTCCTTCAAGTTCTAGTACCACAAAAGGTCAAGATAGAGTAGAACAAATATGTAAAACAAACATCCTATCTTTTGGAAATTCTCAAACACAGATGGCATTGACCCCTAAAATGGTCTCATGATATGGATCAAAGATATGGAGGCTTTCATTATGCTCTGGAATTACTTCTTCACTATAATGGAAACATATCTCACCAATTACAGGCTAGAGCCTCATTTGGTTTTATGTCAAGGATACACTTCCAAGTAATTAGCCAGGTAGCACAAGGCAATCACAAGAAAATAAACACAAGAAGATGAAGATATTTGTATTTAACTACAAAAATAAGTTATTTCATCCATATGTGCAATTATCTACAGAATGTTAAATATCTAAAAATAGCAGGATAGCAACTTTTCATAGGACCATATTTACCTGAACTCCATTGAACAAAATGAGAAAGATTATAATTTTAATAATTATCCTAAAATGATTTACTATGTTATTTTAAGATTCACAAAGAAATACCTATTATAACCTCAGCAAAGTAAATAATACATGAATTTTGTTCTACTTTATAGCTAAAGAAACTAATACATCTACAGGCAAAAAACTAATTAGCATAAGAATCTGAATTTGAACCCAAGTCCCTCCTTGACTCAGAGCATTATGTCTTCTAAAATTGATTTCTTATTCTTGGTTCCTCTCCTTGACAACAACCTCTGGTTGCCCCTGTCTCAAGACTGGTCACAGACGATGGAAGATAAGACAGGATATAGCAAAGGGGATGGGAAATGATTCTGAGAGGAATCCAAACTGAAGAGAAGTTCCCAGCACCCTGCCTGGCTCTTTTCACCTTCCCCACACTCAGCTGACACTGGAAATCACCATCAGAAGCAGCAGGCCTATTACTTATTTTATTTCATTAGCTCAGATGATGGAAGAGCAAAGACACAGCTTGTGACTCACTATAACAATTGTATCTTTCAGTTTTTACTTTATTTTCCATGCCAGAAGCAAAACTTAATATATTTAGTTAAGAAGAATAGATGTTATTACATCCTGAGAGTTATACAAGGCTGGGCTGGAATTGTTCTATCAAAAAATGAGCATAGTCATTTGGGAACCATTAGGATCATGTTGACCATCTTGCCTGCCAAGGATGAACTGGCACGAGACCTTTCCCTGTCTGTGAAAAAAATGGTGTGGAATTCAGCTTGACCAAAGCAAGAAAAAAAAAATCAGCTCTTTAAAGGATTTCTGAATCAGAAATTTAGAATGAGGTGGAATGCATGCCAGAGATCATCTAATCCAACCTATATCATGCCAAGAATCTTCCCTAAGTCATATCTCAAAGGTGGTGATCTAACATTTGTTTGAAGACCTAAAGAGTAGGAAAGCATGCTACCTCCTAAAGCAATCTCTTCCATTTTGGGAAAGCTCTATTAAACACAATGAGCATAGCTAGGATGGGAGTTTGAATCCTGGCTCAGACATTTGCCACTTACTAGCTGTATGACCTTGGACAAGTCACTTAACCCTGCTTGCCTCCCATCCAGGGCTATGTCCAGTCATCCTGTTTCATATCTGGTCACTGGATCCAGATGACTCTGGAGGAGAAAGTGAAGATGATGACTTAGCACAGAACCCACTCACTAAAATCCAATTCATGTCTTTGTCATGACATCACCTCTCTGATATCATGATCTTCTTTGAGAATGAAAGATAAACATCATCATCAAATCTATTAGGGAATCTTTCCTTACATTAAGCCTAAATTATCTTCTTTGTACCTTCTATTAGTTTTTACATTTCTGCCTCAGTTTTTTCATCTGTAAACAAAAGCATTTAACTAGGGTGGTTTTGAGTCTCAAAGGAGATAAAATTTCTAAATCTCTTAACAATTCCTGATACATAGTAAATACCTTTTTTTGCTTCCCTATTTGTTTTTTCTGTTTGCTATAGCACACAGCTGACTCCTCCGAAGCTATATGTCTACTAAAATCCCTAGATATCTTTTCAGGAAAACAGCTGTCTAGCCATACCTCCCTCACCTCATAATTATGATATTGATTTTTTTGAACCCGAGTATGAGATTTTACATTTATTCCTATAAATTTCATCTTATTAGATTTGACCCAATGTTCTAGCCAGTCAAATTCATTTTGAATCCTGAGTACAGTATTTTAACTTCCAGCTTTGTGTCACTGCAAATATGACATGCATACAATTCATCTATGTCTTTATTTAAGTGATTGATAAAGATTTTAAACAGCATGGAGAACAAGCACAGACCCCTAGGGCACTCTCCTAGAGACCCCCTTCCAAGCTGATATCTAACTAGCTGATGATTCTAGCTATTCTAGTTTCAAATATTTGGGAAGATGTGAAAGATATCAAAACACTAATTTCAGTCTCTGTGGAAAATACAAATTCAGAAACCCAAGTTCAACTCAACTGACCAAGGATTTGAATGTATGCCCTCTGACTCCCACTCCATGAACTTTTCATTTTATCATGATACTTCCCCAAGTATTTGTAGCCAAAAAGCTGGAGAAGGAAATGGGCAAACCATTTCACTATCTTATGCCCTGGAAATACAAAGAGCCAAATGTGATTGAAATCACTGAACAACAACAAGTTAGGCATTGTAGTAAGTGATGTAAATTAAAAAAGAGGCAAAAGAAAGTCTTTGTCCTCAAGGAACTTATCATCTAAAGAGGAGAAAATGTAAACAAACAAAAAAAAATATATATATATATAGCAAATTATGTTCAGTATAAATGGGATATAATAAAAAGAGGAAAATCATTGTAATGGAGAAGGTTTGGGCAAAGTTTCCTAAAGAAGATGGGATTTTATTTGGGACTTAAAGGAAGCCAGGGAGTTCAATCATTGAACATTCTGGCAAGAGACACAGCCAGAGAAAAGACCAGAGCCTAGGGATGGAGATACTTTATTGTGGAACAGCCAAGTATCCAGTATCCCTGGAATAAAAAGTACATGTTGGCACATAAATGCCAATGCCTCCACATTACCTCTAGGTCAGATATAAACTCCTCTGTTTGACATTGAATACTCTTCACAACCTGGCCCCTTCACTCCTTTATAATTCACGTTGATTGACCTATTTGTTCTTCCTCAGACACTGTTCTCCATCTCCCTTCTCCAAATTGTTGCGCTGGTAATTATCTATCCCTGAAATGCCCTCCTTTCTTACTTATATCTCTTAAAATCCCCAGTTTTCTTCAAAACTCATTTAAAACTTCACCTTCTGCAGGAGGTGCCTCACAGTCCTCTCAGCTGCTAGTCTTTCTCTTTAAGGTCATCTATTCCTTCCATATCTTATAAGCACTAATTTATGTTTTTTTTTTATATCCAATTAGAAAGTAACCTCCTTGAGGGCAGGGATTGTTTTTTGTTTATTTGTTTTAATTTTTTTTGTATCCCCAGTGCTTCACTCAGAAATTATATATAGTAAAAAAATAAGCAAATTAATCAATTAATTAATCAATTGATTAATTGATTAGTAAAAGAATATATATGAGCTGGGGTTTATGAACTATAGTTTTGAACAGATGCTAATCAGAGAGTACATTGAACCTGATATAGTTCATCATCGAGTTGAAGGGTCCAAATATGAATTAAGGAATCCAAATTCTATATAGAAATAGGATAACAATCAATTAGTTCCCCTAAATTTGCCCTTTCCCCTGTCCATTTTTGTTAATGGTGCTTTCTATTCTTTCCAGAATTTGATTTTTTTCTCCTTGGATTGATTTTTGACTTTTTTTTCTCTTTCTCACCCTAGATATATGATCAATAATAAAGACCCGTCATTTCTCTATCCAAAATATTTTTCACATTCAGCTTCCCCATTCTAATTTTACTGCAACCAACCTAGTACAGGCTTCATTTCTTCTCACTAGGACTATTGGTTTTCTAACTAGTCTTCCTGCCTCCAATCCATTCCTTTCCCAAGAAATCAACTGCACCATTGTCTAAGGAATCTTCTCAGTGTACTGCTGCAAGTATGTCATTACTCAAAGAAATCTTCCGTAGCTCCCCATTACCTGCCAAATGAATATTAAAACCTTGGTTTTAGGCAGTTCAGTAAGACACCAACCCATTTATCCATTTTACTGTACACTATTCTACTCTTGATATATCTTAATTTTAAGAAAAACTGTATTGTTTCAATCTCTTCACATTCTGCCCTTTTCTCTTTTTCTAACTTTGCCTTCATTAATCCATCCCTTATACCTGAAACAAATTCTTCCCATCCAATTCTCATCTTTACCTGTTGAAACTTATCCTTTCATTGAAGACCTAACTCAGTTGTCAAATATTGGAAAATCAACAAATTGAAAAAGGATTTAAAAACTTAGACCAGAAACCCACAAATATATTGATGTGACAGGAAGAGGGGAGATAAATATTTGTATAACATGGGGGAGGGGGGCGAAAGGAATATAATTACGCTGTTAGTATCTCCATTTTACTGGAAACTGAGGCAGGTAGAGGTTAAATGACCTGCTAATGAGTGTTACACAGCTAATGAGTCTGAATTTGAATTCAATTTTTCTGACTCCAGACTCATCACTCTATCCAATGAGCCACCAGACTACCTGTCTGCCTCTGTGGCATCACATCGCCACTGTTCTTTTTTATATAGGTAAAATGGATAGGCTATTGGGGTTCCAACTTGCCTGGGAAAATTCCCTGTACAAGTTTTCCAAATGCATCCAGCCCACTGAAAGACTGTTAAAATAATCATCTCCTTTTATCATACTAATGCTCATTTTGTTGCCAGCATGAAAGTGAACAATCAGACACACTGATATGTCACCATGGTAAATTGCTGATAGAATAAAATGGAAAACTCCAATCCAATAAAGTTCACGGTACACTCCCCCCCCCAACTACTTCCCCCTTAATTTTCCCCCTCCCAGACCTGCAGCATGCCATATAAAAAAGAATAGATAAGAAAAGTGGATGGAATCTCGTCTAAATTTATTACCAAAGATAGTCCCCAGGTGAATGGTAATACCATCCATCTTTTATAGGCAGGCAGATACAACAGTTCAAACAGCTCTTTCTGAGTAGTTTAAAGACTTCTCTGGTTTAAAGGTTTATTAAGATTTCATTAAATTATGATATAGTCCCGACTGTAAGTGCCAGCTGGTTCAGACACTTGAAATAGCAAATGCTAAAACTGTTCAATAAATTTGGTAAGCAAAGTTTCTTCTCACTGACTCCTTGTTCCCAACCCCAAATTGCTTTTGGGTTCCACAGTCCTCAATTTTCTCATCTGTAAAATGAGAACACTGGACTCTTTGACTTTTAAAGTCCCACATATTTCTATGATCTTATAATTCTATAACTAAAAAGCTTGAGAACAAATGGTTGACTAGAAGCTCAATATTTCAGGATAGATATGAGAGCTATTTTTACAGAAGATGACATCATCCATGCTGGGACATTCAAAGGTCCTCAATCTGCAGGTCCCCACACCTGGTCTGAATAAGCATATGGCCTGACATAAGCATCAGATGTTCAGATTTATATTAAACGAATCATAGAGAGTACCTCTTCAGAACAAATATCCCCATCCAAACTAATTTAAAAAAAATTAAAGCCTCTAAAAAGTCAATTTCTAAATTGTTAGTACAATGAGAGCAGAGGGCCAATCAATGAAGCCTTGGGATCCCCATTCCAACTTCAGTCATTCTCCTTCAATGAAAATAATATGTGAATGGCACAGAAATCTATCCTTTCAGAGCCAGAAGCCCAACTGTTCTCAAGTCCTCCTTTTATTTGAATGCAAATTATTAATTTAATAACACCAGTAAACAAAATCAATATAAAGAAGTGATAAGAAGAAATCACATTTTTTTCTCAGTTAAACTCCTGGTATTCTCACAACTGACATTTGTTTCTACAAGGTTTGTTTTTAAATAATGCTATCCACCATCAATCCATGCATACTGTGGAAGGAGTTAGGCTGTTGTGTGCTTGTAAAAAAAATGTAAAAGAAAAGGAAGCTTTGGGTTTATAGGATTATGTACTTAGAACTAAAAAAAAAGAGAAATTTAGAAGTTATCTAATTTAAATCTCTATTAGACAGATGAAAACACTGAAGTTCAGAGACAGGAGGGAATTTGCCCTATGCCACACAACAAGAATCACAATTTTGGAACTGAAAGAGACCAATCTTTCATTTTACAGATGAAGAAATGGAGGCCCAAGAGAGGTAAATGACTTACCAAAAGTCACACAGGGAGTAAGTGGCAGAGCCAATATTCAAATACAGATCATCTGATCCAAATCCAGTGCCCTTTCTATTCCTCAGACTCCTCCATAATAACATCATACTCTAACAATTGGAATCCATGCTGGTGGTGACTTTAGGGCCAATAAGTCTAATATACAAAATCCCAGAATCTCAGAATTAGAAGGATTCGTAAAGGGGATCTAATCCAAAGGCTTTGAACAAAAATTGCCACTATAATAATCCTTCCAAGAAGTTATACAGTGTCTGCTCAACTTGACGGAGAACTCACAGGCAGTGTGTTTCATTTTGGGAAAGTTAGGAAGATTTTCCTTATGCTGACTTGAATTCTGTCTTTCTGTAATGTATACAATGCCACTGGTTCTACTCTCTGGGGTCAAACAAAACTCATCTAGTTGTTTTTCCAAATGAAAATCCTTCAAATATTTGAAGACAGACAGTATGCCTCCTTTAATTTCTCTAGATGAAATATTGATTCCTTCCAATAGTTTCTTGTATCATATGGTCTCCAGTTTCCTCACCATCTTATTTTTCTTCCTTTGGAAGTACTTATGAATGTCACTCCTCAAATATGGGATCCAGAACTAAGCACTCTTCTGGTCTGATCTGATCAGAGTAAAGTATAATAAAGCCAATCCTTGGGTTCAAATAATTCCCAGATCACTTATCAGCTCTATAATTCTTTAAGTAAATGACACAACCTTTCTGTGCCTCAGTTTACATTTGTAAAATGAGGATTAGATAACCTCTGAGGTCCTTCCAGCTCTAAATCTATGATCCTATGACCACTATGTTAATATAATTTGGACAATATGTGCCCTTTAATGAAGGTTAAGATTACCTTAACTTTATTTTCATTGGACAGTCAAATATATTTCTCACATGAGTAATGTGAGAAAGGAAGCCCAAGGATCTAGGAATGGGTTAGGGAAGGAAATGAACATTTATTAAGTGCCTACTATGACACTAACTAGTACTAGTACAAGTATTATCTTACTTGATTGTTCCAACAACTCCAGGAATGTTATCTATCTCTATTTTACAGAGGAAGAAACTTAAGCAGTCAGAGATTAAGGGATATTCTCAGAGTCTCATAGATAGTAAATGTCTCAGGCTGAATCTGAACTCAAGTTTTCTTCATTCCAGGCCCTGTCCTCTATAAACCTTGTCTCTTAGCTTCCTCTAGACAGTCAAAAACTAGTCAGCCTCAGGATCAGAGCAACAAACAATATAAATAAATAAAGCAATAAGCCAAGAGTGATAATAAATACCCAATGCAGAGTTACATGATGCATTATGTTTACAAAATGCTTTTATATTCATTATCTCATTTAAGTTATTATTATCCCCATTTTATAGATGAGATTGTAACATGAAGTTCAGAGTGGCCTTGTTCAAGTTCCTAAAACTCACAGTTGATGGAACCAAGGGCTCAAACATAGGTTATGACTACACATTCAATATTCTTTTCATTGCATGACACTAGAGATACCAACTATGATTTATTCCATGTAGCCCTGTCCATTTCATACTAGAGGAAACATAATTTAAAGTATAGTCCACAATAATAAAGTCATAGGAGTAGAGTATTAGAACTTCCTTGAAGAACAGTAACTAGGGTGGGGAATGCAGACCTTTGTCCCGGAATCATAACTTTCCAAGGAACAGGTCTTCTGTGCTTTTCAGTCCTATGGCAGACCTGTACCACTTGTGATGGCATCCCTATTCCTTAATCCATGTACCTTCAGATAAGACAGTCTTCCTTTTATTTGAATGCAAATTATTAATTTAATACCTTCAGTAAACAAAACCAATATAAAGAAGTGATAAGAAGAAATCATTATTTTTTCCTCAGTTAAATTCTTGATATTCTCACATATTCTAGTCTTCATATGAGAAGAAGGGAAGAGTCCACACAAGGTAGAATGAGCTATTGTTTGATACTATGTTTTATTCCATTATCTGTGTTGCCTGAAACCCAAGGATGTAAATGCAGAACAAAGACTTACACTGTTCTTTGGCATAGTCTGGCAAAATCAAAGATTCATGCTAGACTTGTCCCCTAGAGTAGGCCTCAGTTTCATAAGACCAGGGACTAAGCTACTACTCCAGAGCACATCAGTGCTCTCTCTCTCCAGGTTTTTCCTTTGTTCTCATTACTTTATGACCTTTCCCATTATAAATCTCATAAAAAAGGAACAAGTATCACAATCAGTCCACAAATGATTGAGGGACAAAGGGAAGGATGAAAGAAAGAAAGGAAACTGGGGGGGGCAGTGTTAGGAAAAGGGAAAGAAGAGAAGGAAGAAAAAGGAAGGGGAGAGAGGAAAGATAGAAATAGAGAAGCAAAAGAGGGAGGGAGAGAAAGAGAGACAGATCCACTGAGAAACACATGAAAAGACACAGGATTACAAAAAGCTTCTTTGCATTTCGAGAACTTTAAAAAAATCAATCACACACCTCTTCTTTGCCTATAAATTTTTCATGTTAACAAATACCTTTGGTGGCAATTACTGGATTCGAGTATTTATAGGAAACTAGCCCACAAGCTGAATGATAGCATAATTTGATATTTATGAAGCACAATGATATTTTCTATAAATATACCACATGGCAAAATGACTTCTCAGCAAGCCTGTTTGTCCTGGTGGCTTCCTTTATTCTCATCGACACAACTAAGCAATGAAATTTGAAAGCAAATAATTAAAAGACAAAGTTTGAGAGATTTTCATTAATCACAGGGATGCTTCCCGGTGAGAGTCTGTCCTATGAGCTCACCCATAGTGAGGCCAAGGAGCTGAGCAATCACAAAGAAGTCCCATAGATGAGATCTCTATCTCATGTCTCTGCTATGAATTTACTATGTTATCACAGGCAAAATTTTTGTGTCTTCTCTTTCTTCTTTGAGAAGGAACAGTAACCATATTCCTAGGTTTGGTGTATAGAAACATGGGTAGATTTTGCTAAGCAAGTTAGGTATTTATTGAACAGGAAATATCTGATAGACCTGTCAGCATCATATTCACTGTTATCAGGAACAGACTGGAGGCTTAGGATGAAGGTCCTAAAGACTTGGGTATCTATGACTTTGAGGTCACTTTCCAATTTGCATGTCCTTGATTCCTCTTTTGAAAATAGGAATGGGATGAATATTCCTCACATGGCTCCCCATGGCCAAGAGTCTTGCCTGTTGAGTCAGAAGCATCTTTATTTCTCCACCAATTTGTTCAGGTTCCCAGAATTATATTTGTTTGCAGAAACTACTTAGAGCAAAGGAAGGTAAGACTGGTCCAAACCAGAACAAGGTAATAAAATAAAGAAAGGGGAATACATTTTTTCAAGATAAAATGTATGATAAGAAGCTCTCTATAGCTCAGGGCTTAAAGAGAGGTAATAAAATCATCCAATCTTAGCATAAGTAGACATCTTACATCATCTAGTCCAAATTCTAATATTATAGAAAGAGAAATTAAGGCCTAGGGAGGTAGAATAACTTGCCAAAGACCACACAAATCAGTGGCAGAAACTGGATTGGAATTCAGGTCTTGACTTCTAGTCCAGCGTGTTTTTCAAAGAGTATGGGGAAATGATGACATTTTGTCTAGCTTTGTTAACACACAAGGTAAGTATTTATTAAATACTTACTCTATACAGAGCATGTTGCTATACAGTTAAATAAGGCATTAACTAAGATTTAAAAAATGGCAGGATGGAGCTCAACTGTAAACAACCTTACTTTCATGAAGTTGTGGTTTCATTCAGAAGGCAATGAGGAACTTCTGAAAGTTTCAGATCAGGGGGAATGATAGGATCAAATGTATATGCAAGGAATATTAATCTAACATTGTTTCCCAGAATAGATAGCTGTTAAATAGAAGTTTACTTACTATGATTCAGTGGAAAACAGTTATGAGTTTTTCTTTTAAAAACTTTAGATTCCATAATATCAAATTAGCATAACCATTAATAAATAAATAAGAGAGACAAAATTAGAGATCCAGGAAAATCAAACATGTACTCATCTCTGATGAACCAATCAAGATAAGGCTCTCATCAGTCTCAGTGCTGAGTAATCAGGAAACCCTCATTTACATATCTGATCCAATTGGTTTTGCATCACCTAGGCCATTAGTCATCATCTCTCTCTTGGGAAATGCACTCTAGCAAAGAACAAGGACCTTATTTTTGAGTGTCCTGAACACCTTTGGGGCAGAAAACTTCTCCCTTGAAACTATTGTTTAGGAAGATCACCTAAGTCACAGTTGGACTGAGATCTACGTGATTAGTGGGGATGAATTAGGGTCACAGGGTTTGTAGTTTCACTTTCAGCAAAACACTATAATGGGAAATTCTAGATCACCAACCCTTTAAGAAAAGCAAGTATTTGGCATCCTTTGCCCAAAGTAGTGCTTTCTGATGAGAAAAACATGAGTTCCCTTAACCTAAAAAGGTTAGATTAGGTAACCCCTAAGGCTCCTTCTAGCATTGAAGTTCTATGACTCGTTGGGTTTATTTGATTTGGGGAAAAGGTGTGTGAGAGAGGTCAGAAAATCGAAGAAAAAACAGCTTTCTGCTCTTCCAGAAGGACATGAAGACAAATTGGGAGGCTCCACAAACCCAATTATTTTGAGTGACTCCAATGCCTACATTTCATAATCTCTCTCAGAGGTCTTGCCTCCTTTCCATTACCACTACCCTCATTCCCTAATATCTGGATGACTACAATCACCTCCAAACTAGTTTCCCTAATTCCAGTCTCTCCCTCCCTAATCCATCTTGTATAAGGCAACTATACCCATCTCAAAAAAAATTCTTTGGATACTGCACTCCTTTGCCTAAACAACTATAAAGTTTGCCCAGTGGCTTCCCACTATTCCCCACTATGATCACAGTATCACAGATATCAAGCTGGAAGGGATCTTGGAGATCATCTGGTCTATCTGTTCTTAACCTGGAGTGCTTGAACTTTTAAAAAATATATAAATTGATAACTATATTTCATTGTAATTGATTTCCTTTGCAATCTTCTGTATTTTATTCTATACATTATTCTGAGAAGGTGTCCACTAGGCTGCCCAGAGGAGTTTATAACACCAAATAAGATTAAGAGCCCATGACCTAGACCAATTCCCTGATTTTACAGAGGGAAAAAAATGGAGACCCAGAGAAGTTGTACCTTGTCCAAGGATCACAGAAGCAGGAAATGACAAATAGCTGGTATTTTGACTCTCCTCCCAATGATTGTTTCAATGTTGCCTCCACAACTCTTTGGTCTCATTTAAGACCCTGATCTTGTCCCTCACTGAGATCTTGCATATGATCTATAAAGTCTTTATTTGTTATGAGAAGACACCTTCTCCTTCTTTGCAAAAATCATGACCTAGGAGAAGACATCATACCAGACATTTTTGGTCAGTTTCGCTGTATTTTCTTGCTCTTTTTGTTCTGAGTATAAATTGGTTGATTCTGGTCTCATTCTCTCAGGGTTACATTTTCCCCCTTACAGATTCTATGGCATCATTATGGGTTTGTCAAGTCTCTCTTTTCTGTCATAATCTCTGTTTGATTTACCCCCATTCTAGGGGCTCAGGGAAAAGCACCCAAGTTTCATTTAACTATTTAATATTAGAGTAGTTTTTACAAAGGAATATAGCAAAGCTTAGCAAGAGCAATCATATATACATTTCCCCAAACTCCTTGAGGGCATGGCTCTCCTAAGCCTATTTCAGTCAAGAAGAAGCAGGGATGGTAATTAGACTCACAATTTAACTCTGTTAAGGCTGATTCTGTTGGTGTTGCAAAGTTCATGTCTAAAGTCACCATCATCAGCTAGCATTCTTGACCATGTCTCTCTCTTGGGCTGGCTCCAAGAATTGGTCAGGATTCCTAGAATTTCCTATTCTGGGTCAGACATTTTGAACAGGAGATTCAGTAGTGATCTTAAATATAGCAAGTCCAAAATAGAACTAATTATCTTTCTCCCTAAATCCTCCCCTTTTCCCTAAATCCTCCCCTTCTCCTATCTTTCCTATTACTGTAGGAGCAACACCATCCTCCTGGTTCCTCAGTTTCACAAGGTAAGAGTCATCCAAGTTTCCTTACTATCTCTCGCCTACCACATCCAATCTGTTACCAAGGTCTGTAGATTTCACTTTGGCAATATTTCTTGGAAAAAAAAAAAAAACCTCTTCCCCTTTCTAACATTTCTATCACTTTACTGTAGACCTCATTGACCCACACCTGAATTATTGCAGCAGTCTGCTGGTGGGTCTGCCTGCCTCAAGTCTCTCTTCATTCCTATCCATTCCTCATTCCATTCAGTCATTAAAGTGATTTTTCCTAAAATCCAAGTCTGAAAATGTTACTGCCTCCTCCCCATTCAAGAAACTCCAATGCTTCCTATTTTTTCCAGGAGCAAATAAAAATGCTCTGTTTGACATCGAAAGTCCTGTATAACCAATATCCTTCCTACCTTATTCCTCAACATGTACTCTTCAGTTCACAGTGACTCTGCCCTTCCGACTGTCCATAAATAAGATAGCCCATCTCTCTTAGCCCTGGGTGTTTTCTCTGGCTTTACCCCATGCCAGAATGTTCTTCCTCCTCTTCCCCAACTATTGATCTCCCTGTATTCATTTAAATACAACTAAAAATCACTTCTTCAGAAAGTCTTCATTAACTTCTCTTAATTCCAATGTTTTCCCTTCTTTAATTATTATTAGTAATAGCAGTAGATGGCACAGTGGGTAGAGCACTGACCCTGAATTCAGGAAGGACCTGAGTTCAAATATGGCCTCAAACATGGGCTGTGTGACCTTGGGCAAGTCACTTAACCCAGATTGCCTTGTATTCAGAGTCATCTCCAGTCATCCTGATTCATATCTGGCCACTGTACCCAGATAGCTCTAGAGGAGAAAGTGAGGCTGGTGACTTTATACCATACCCTCTCATTCAAATATGTTCATGTGTATGTCATGACATTACTCTCTGATATCATGGTCTTCTTCAAGATCAAAGGAGAAACAAACATCATCATCATCAATCATCATTATTTATCCTACATACAGCTTGTGTTGAATGTTTGTTTCTCTGCCTTATTAGATTGCATACTGTATGTTTGCATGTTGTCTCCCCCATTAGATTGCAAGTTCCTTGAGGGCAAATACTAAATTTTACCTCTTTTTGTATTCACAGCACTTAGCACAGTGTCTGAAACATAGTCAGTACTTAATAAATGTTTATTGATTTACTGAGAGCAGAGATTCCATTCTGTGATAGTACCAACATTTTCTTGACACAGTTTCCTTACATCCTAGCTTTCCTGACATAGCTTCCTCCCCCACGACAGTCTAATTGTCTCCAGATTCCTTAGTAGGACTCCTTGGTCTAGAGACATAAAAATTCAGGCAAAGTTTGTACCTCTCAGACTCAGTCTTCATTTTTTTGATGATTTACTGACAGGACACATGGGGGACAGTATCTAAAGAATTTAATGCCACTCTATCTTTGTATAGCTTTACTGTATCAGAATCAAATAAATATATATTATTAAGTATTCAATATTTTGCATGTACCTCATTTCATCCCAACATCAAACCTGTACTAAGGGGGTGCTGACCTTAGAGTCTCCCCTAAAGCACACTCCATGTACCTGGAATGGAAAAGAATCAATGAAAAGACCAAAACTCTAGGTCTATTTCCCTGGGCCCCCTTACAATATGGTGTCATGGCTATGAGTGAAGAATTCCATCTTCTGGATTCTGTTGCTACAAGCCCCAGTTAAAATCCTTCATTCTGAAGAAGTCTTTCTGAATCTCCTTTAACTCTAATGGCTTTACTCTGTTATTATTTTCACTTCATCATATATATATATTTTTTTTCATTGTTGTTTGTATGTCATCTCCTCTATTAGACTGTGAGCTACTTGAGGGAAAGGACTGCCATTGACCTTTCTTTGTACCCCTGATACTTAATGAAAGACTTAGCAGATGTTTAATTCATAGTTATTGGCTGACTGGCCTTTATAATTCAAAGATGCAAAAAACCTTTCCATTGTCCAATCCAGCCATTTTAAAAGTCTTCACAACTTTGATCATGAAGATAATGGAAAGAAAATACTCACTTGGTTCTGTAGTCTCCCAGAAACAGGACTCCAGCATCTCAGGTAGGTAACATCATACATATCATAAGTAATGGATCTCTAGGAGAGAATTGTAGATGACATAAAAATAAAATGCAAAAATAAAATTTATTTTAAAAATACCTACTTCAAAAAAAAATACCTACTTCAATAAAAGGAATGCCCATCAATTGGGGAATAGCTAAACAAGTTGTGGTATATGATAGTGATGGAATATTATTGTGTCATAAGAAATGACATAAAGAACAATTTTAGAAAAAACCTGAAAAGACTTACACTTTACAAAGCAAAGTGAATAGAACCAAGAAAACATTGTAACACAGTAACAGCAATATTAAATGATAAGGAATTGTAAATGACTCAGCAGAACAATAATCCAAGACAATCCCAAATGATGTGTACTACCCACTTCCAGAGAAAAAAACTAATACTATCTGAATTCAGACTGAAGCATACTATTTTTCACTTTTATGCTTTCATTCTTTTTTATTTTATTCTAGTCTTCTTGTACAAAATGCCTAACATGGAAATATTTTACATAATTACAAAAAAAGCTTACTTCCTACTGCTCATCATCATACAACTGTACTAGAAGTGAAGCCAGTATACTCACTATCCCTCCTACTCACATTCTTATTTCTACCTCTGCACATCTGCTCATAAAGGTCTTTCCCCCTCACTCCTTAGAATACTCTCTAGCTTCCCTCCTATCTAACCTACTCATCTTTTAAAACTCAGCTTAGTATTCCTCCTGCCCTCCTACCCACCCCCCCCCAAGAAGCTGTTCCTGACTCTTCCAGCCCTCAGCCAATCTTTTCTATAATTTTCTATAGCTTACCCAGTTAGACCCTGAAGAACTGGAGGTAGGAGTCTTTGTGTTTCTGCTGTACTTTCTTCTATATCCTTCCCTCTACCTTTAAGTACTAGGCAGATTGTGATGATGATGTTGTTTATCCTTCATTCTCAAAGAAGACCATAACATCAGGGCGGTGATAACATGACAAGCACGTGAATTGGATTTGAGCAAGGGGGTGCTCTGCAAAAGTCACCAACCTCACTTTCTCCTCCAGAGTCATCTGGGTTCAATGGCCAGGTATGATGACTAGAGAAGACCCTGGATGTGAGGCAAGGTCACATGGCTAGTAAGAGTCAAGTCTCTGGGGTTGGATTTGAACCAGGTCCTTCTGCTTCCAGGGCTGGTGTTCTATCCATTGTGCCACCTAGTTGTAGATCTTTAGTGAATATTTGTTGTAGGAAAGTCATTTCAGATTTCCACTAGATCACCAAAAAATGAACTACAACCACAAGCTGATCAGATGGAAATAAAATGTTAATGAGATCTTATTGTATGTGAGAGGGTAGAAAATGACTTGCCTTGGGTTCCACAGGCAATAAAGATCTCTATTTACACTAGGTCATCTCTCAGCTTCCTTTTGTTTCACCCTTTCTTCTTCTTCTTTCTCCCTAACCCTCTTTTCCCCTAACAATAATTATTTCTTTCCACATCCCCCCTAGTCAATGTCTAAACATATTGTTATAAAAGATAGGAAAAGATAATCTATGATTATATCACCAGCAATCTCAGAACCATGAGGTCTTGGGAAGAACCCAATATCTTCCTTAAATGTTCTTATCATGCTGGTTTGATTCCAAAAGTTTTGCTATCATTCTATTAACCTTTAGCTTGGATCCCTTAAAAAATGAAAAAAATCCATATTCTTTTCAGGATCTTTATTGTGAATGGGGTATTCAGTAGGAACTTTTGATTGGTAACTGAGGGATGGGGTGGCTATAGAGCTTAAGACCCCCTGAGCCTTAGGGAGTTTGAAAGAGAATTACCCAAGAAAAAGACTGGAAACCCTAAAACAAAAAATTCAATTCTGATGAGGACTAACTTGCCCTGTCTGGGGAAGATAAGTCTAAGACATGAAACTCATGCTTTTATCAGATCTTTAATTAGAGATTGCCATCAGGATGCTTTGTGTGTTATGGCTCTCTGCTGACCTGCCTTGTGTGATGCAGGCCTCTCTTTCAACCAAGTGTAGGTCACCACGTCAGATTACTATTCCCATGATGTCCAGCCTGTTCCTCATTCTTCTCTACAAGAACTCGGGGGCTGGACCTTCTGGGGAAAGAAGCTCACCTTCTCTTATGTAACTGCACAGGGCCTGTTTTCTGTGTGACTACTGCATACCTGGCTTCTATCGCACTGATCTCTATCCTGTCACACCCTCTTTCCAATTGTTTTTGCTTCTGGAGAAAGAATTCTGAATTACTGCTCTGATTTTTACTATTGTTTTTAGTGATATTGTTTGTAGACCTTCTTTGTTTCCTCCCTGTTTCTTTCCTTCCTTCTTACCTTTCTTCCTTTTTTCTTTCTTTCTTTTGTCCTTTCTTTTCTTTCTTTTTTCCTTCTTTCTTTCTTTCTTCCTTTTTCCTATCTTTCTTCCTATCTTTCTTTCTCTTTCTTTCTTTCTTTCTTTCTTTCTTTCTTTCTTTCTTTCTTTCTTCCTTCCTTCCTTCCTTCCTTCCTTCCTTCCTATATTTCTTTCTTCCTTTCCATTTCTTTTTCTTCCTTCTTCCTTTTCTTTTTTCCTGTCTTCCTATATATCTTTTTCCTTTCTTCCTATATATCTTTCTTTCTCCCCTTCCTTCCTTCCTTCCTTCCTTCCTTCCTTCCTTCCTTCCTTCCTTCCTTCCTTCCTTCCTTCCTTCCTATCTCTCTTCCTTTCTCTCTCTCTTTCTGTCTTCCTTTTTCTTTTTCTTTCTTTTTTCTTTCTTTATTTCTTTCTTTCTCTCTCTCTGTCTTTTTCTTTTTTCTCCTTCCTTCCTTCCTTCTTATCTTACTTTCTCCCCCTCTTTCTCTCTTTTTCTTTTTTCTTTCTTCTTCTTTCTTTCTCCTTCCTTCCTTCCTTCCTTCCTTCCCTCCTTCCCTCCCTTCTTTCTTCCTTCCTTCCTTCCTTCCTTCCTTCCTTCCTTCCTTCCTTCCTTTCTTTCTTTCTTTCTTTCTTTCTTTCTTTCTTTCTTTCTTTCTTTCTTTCTTTCCTTTCTTCCTTTTAAGGCAAAGGCAAGGAAGGAAAGAAAGAAAAGGGAAAAGGACAGAAAAAGAGAAGAGGATAGCAAAAGAAAGGGGAAGGGCAGAGAAATGATAGAAAGTGAAAGGAAAAAAGAAAGAAAATTATCACAGATATACCACAGATATATCATGTACCCTCAATACACCTGCTGCTATAGTGAGTTTCCCCTGCCCAAACAAGTGAGTCTGATGCTTGAGAAGGTAGAGCTTCTGGCAGTTAATGCTTTTGCATGTGGGATGGATAAAGCAATGGACTATTCTACCCAAAAGCCAAAGTCTGGAGTACCCTGGGAGGTAGGGGTATGAACCAATCTGGTTTCCCTAACAGCAGATAACTTTTCACTTTGTACCAATTCACTAGTGACCCAAGCTCTTCTTCCTATTCTAATCCTATGAATTGAGATTTCTGGGGTCCTACTGAATGAAACATTTTCCCATATACCTCCCCTTAGCAAATCTGTCTTAGTCTTCCCTTTTCTAGAGAGGAGCTATACCTATCTAAAGACCAAGGAGGTTATGACTGAAAGTAGAAAGAGCATTCTATGTATTTGTTTGGGTTTTTTTTTCTTCCCTCTAGAAAGGAAAAATCATTCCTGTTTGGCAGAATCTCCTGTGAACCAGGCTCTGGGCCAGGAGCCTAGCAAAGCAAGGAGGCTGCAGACTCTTTTAACAGAGGCAGGACCCCTCTGACTGTGGAAATCACCACAAGAATCACTCTCTAGCAGAAGGATAGAGATGCTGCCTGATGAGAGTTAGCAAGGAAACCTTCCTCTTCCTGCAATTTAAATTCTCATTCATTAAGTACAGCCAGAAAATATCTGTAAAAATTAACCTAAAGCTTAACAGAGTCTGTGAGATGCCTTCATAAAAAAGCTGGTGAGCTTATTGAACTGTACAAATTAGACCCCTCCTACTAAATAGTTTTCAGTCTAATTTCTGTCTAAAGCTTATTCAGCAAACCCAAATGCCAATGCACTCCTTCAATTTCCACATCTTTGAATTTGTTCCTTTATGACTACAAAAGGATGGATCTGTGTTATTAGATGGAACATGGAACCTCTTGTCTAAAAAAATCAGTTTAAATACAGAAATCCAGATATACACAGAAACTTACCAAATATCTGGGAGGTTCCTTTGATTTTCTTCTGCAAGCTATGTTTGATTTACATCAATTAGGCCCTTCACATAAGGTATCATATAACAGGAAGGCTAATAACCCAGAAATAACCTCATTAAAAGAGACAGCATATCGGTCTAAACAGAATGAACTCTAAGCAGAAAAATTAGTGACCTGGAAAGTAGCAGGAAGAGGTAATGGCAATACAGAGAAAAAATACATTCCCATTAGCAAGTCAAAAGTAGAAATCACCAGCAATAAAGTAAAACGACAATAGAAGGATAAGTAGAGAGAACATTACAAAAAAAAAATGTTGTTCATCTTTCCTAATCCTGTAGCATGTGATTTCATTCTCCCCAGCCCAAAATATGACTGGAAATCTTTCATGGTTCTCTAGGTCTTCCCGGAGATTCCAAGCAGGCCTAGGAGCCTGTCTGCTTGTCTTTACGGCAAATTCAATTAAAGGGATGGGATTTCTGTTTCTCTGGATTTATCCATTAGGATGAATAGTTTCCCAAGTTAGCAATCCCTTCTTTGAATGTTACCGGCTTGGATCCCAGATCTTGGCCAATTCTTTTCAATCAGGTCACTAACACAAAAAGTTCTCTACACCTATACACACACACACACACACACACACACACACACACACACACACACACTCACACACAATCACATATGCAAACACACACCCACTTCCCCATGGGCTAAATGGCATAGAATGCCGACAGCATAGACATTTAAAAAATACAACATGCAATGAGAAAGAAAAACAAGATCCTTGCATTTAGTCTGTCAAGGGAATTGGGAAAAGGGGCTAAGAGATGCAGACAACTGGTACAAATTGTTCTTGAAGAGGGTAGTGGAAAAAAGGCTGAAAAAGCTAGCCAGTTCTGAGACATGGAAGCACCAAATAGCTGGTGGGTGTTCAGCTGGTCATAGGAGATCCTACAGGGAGAAATAATATCTGACTTCATGAAACCAAATTGAAGAGGTGAGTTTCAGACCCTTCCTTGCCAAATCCAACTAAAATGATGTGAAAGGTAAGCAACCTTTTGTCCCCATCAATTTTGGATGCTTAACAAAAATGAAATATAACAGTTGATAGCTGGGTCACTGAGAACTTACATATTTGCACAAACTAGGTCTCTGCAGATTCTCAAGAAAAATGCAAAAATAAAGCTTGGATTTAATGGAAACTATAAAACAATACACATGAATACATTTCTATAGAATTCTAAGGTTCCCAAATTACTTCATCACAAAGATTAACAAGGTCAGTAGTGAATGCATTAATATATCTATTTTATAGATAAGAAAATTGATACTCAGAGAGGTTCAGTGACTTGACAAAGATCACACAACTAGTAAGTATCAAATCAGAGATTCTTTTGAAGGACTCAGGTTCTTCTTTTTTTCAAATAAAAAAGGGTTTACTAGGTGCAGGGCACTACATAATATGAAAATAAAATAAAATTGCCTCCCATACCTAAATTAATCCATGTCTAACATGATTGATTGGAAACTGACTGAGTTTTACCAAGTTCTCAGAAGAGCTATAGACAAATAGTGGAGAGGGTCCAAGGTTCCAGTTCTCACCCTGTCATTAATTTATCAAAGAATATGGATAAGATCCTCTGTTCTGTTCTCTGGGTCTCAGTTAACCCTTCAGTAAAATGGAAGGGTCAGACAAGATCTTTAATGTCCCTTCAAGTTTTATAGCAAAAGGTGAAGGGTTGGTCTATAACATTTAAGCAGACAGATGAAGTGTGAATAATTCAGGTAAGCCAATTATTTTTGGTTTCTTGTAAAACAAACAAACCAATAAACAAAAACAGCAACTCCTTTTCTGAGTTAAACTGCTGTGTGTGTGTGTGTGTGTGTGTGTGTGTGTGTGTGTGTGTGTGTGTGGTGTGTTTTACTGAATTCAATCAAATCAGTTGTGCGTGTAGACACAGGCTAAGTTTTGCTTAATTAAACTACATGATGTCTCAGACAATTCTCTTCAGATTGGACACCTATGGCAAGCCATCCAACACTCAAAGCTCCCAAGGGAGGACATTTCAACTCCCTCTTATCCTCAGTTCCTATTGTTGCGTAACTACATTATTTCCATATATGCTCCTTTACAGGTAATTTTGCTAAAAGAAAGCAACTTCATGTCTTTCTCCTCTCTCTCTCTCTCTCTCTCTCTCTCTCTCTCTCTCTCTCTCTCTCTCATTCTCTCTCTCTCTCTCATTCTCTCTCTCTCTCTCTCTCTCTCTCTCTCTCTCTCTCTCTCATTCTCCCTCCCTCCCTCCTTCCTTATCTTCTTTCTACTATTTCCCTCTTCTTCTCTTTGTTTCTTCTTCCTTTCTCTTCACCTACTCTTTCTCTTTCTCTTCCTCTTCCTCTTCTCTTCTCTTCTCTTCTCTTCTCTTCTCTTCTCTTCTCTTCTCTTCTCTTCTCTTCTCTTCTCTTCTCTTCTCCTCTTCTCTTTTCTCTTTCTCCACCTATGTCTCTTTGTCTGACTCTCTGTCTCTTTCTCTGACTCTCTGCCTCTTTCTCTAGCTATCTGCCTGTCTCTCTATCCCCACTTCTCCAATACTGATTCTACATATGTGGAGGTGGTTTCCTACTCTGCCTAAGCTCAGGAATACACCATTTATACAGCAACTAGAGCAAGCATAAGAGCCAAAGGATGATGTCCCACTAATTAACAACAATAACAAATCTAATTTTAAGTTTTTTTGGCTTAATGAAGTGTTTTATATACATTCTTTCACTTGATCCCCTATAACAAAACTGCTCCTAAAAAGTGTTCTTTCTCCCATGAGATTGTTGTTGTTAGCCCTTCATTCTTGAAGAGGTTCACTGACACTATGAATTACAAGTCTTGACTTGCCCATGAATCGGATATATGAGAAGCAGAACTATGCAGAACCATCAGCCTCACTCTCTGAAACTTAGACTAAAAAAATGGTTAAATGGTTTCAAGATCTGTACTCTAGGCACAAGATCAGTATTCCACCTAGAAGCTTCTAGATACTTTAAAGGTCACCTTTGAAGACAGCCTAAACCTTCTCTGACCTACACCCTATGCCTTTCTCTGCTCTCCTTTGTTATAATCCCTAGTCTTTTCATCCTCTGTTTCTTGTTTATCTCTTTCCTTTCTGAACTGTATTCCAGAAATCTACCTCACTCTTTAGATAGTCATCTGATAAAAGTCTCTCTATAAGGCATTTTTTAGAATCTCTGCTATGATGCTTCAAGACTAATAAGAATAATAGCATTTACCAAGTGTTTCGGGCTTCCAAGGAGTTTTCTCACAATCCCTATATCCTCAAAAAGTATTATTTTCCCATTTTACTGATGAGGATACTGAGATTTAGAAAGGTATTTAACTAAGTGACTTGGCTAAGAATCACCATTAGTAAAATTTAGTTGAGACTCAAATATGAATTTTATGACTCTAAGAGTAATTAATATTCTTTCAATTCCTCAATGAACACTCAATTAACTCAATTGTTAAACAAATATAGCATTATTGAACATGGTAGCTCCCAAATAAATGTATATATATATATATATATATATATATATATATATATATATATATATATATACTTTGAATTTAAAGGTGTTGGATACAGAAGTAATAGGCAAACGATTCATGACAAGACTAGATTAGATATTTCCCATACCTTTTTTTGCATACATATATATATAAGTGTTATAATATATATATGGACTCAGACTCACCCATCCAGTATGGAAGGTTTTGCATTCTCTTAGCACCTACAAAAGGCAAAGCATTTTCTTAATGGTCACCATGAAGAACAAGAACTAGGCAAATTTCTCTCAAAGTCTGGCATTCTCTCTACTATGAACTAAGAAAAAATGATAAAAGAGACAACAGGGAAGGACAACCAGACCTCAAAGGTGTTAGTCATAGGATCAATTGACTTTCGACAGGAAACATGGAGAATAACTGAAGTTCTTCTTTCCATCATCACTCTCATAGTTCTAATCACTTTAAACAATGTCAGATAGGATGATATGCTGTGAAAGAAAGGTCTCTATTTGGAATAAATTTTCCTCTGGGTCAAGTTTTCCTCTACCATTTACTAATTATGTAATTTTAGGAAAGTCATTTCTTTCAATTTCCTCTTTGGTATTAAAAAGAGGGGGAGAGGTGGACTAGATGACCTCCAATGTCCCTTCCAACTATAAATCTATATAGTTATCCATTCCACTTTTCCCATCACAGTTTCATTATATCTTGAATTGGCATAAGAAATTAAATGGTAATTTTGGGGGAATTTTGTGAATATCACAGATAGTACACAAAGACCAGCAGAAGCAGATCACACAGAAAAAAAGTTTAGAAATTCATAAATGCCTAAAATATATGTATAGTATTTCTAAAATCAACATACTTTATCTTTTAATGCCAATGATGTGGAAGGGATACTTGAACAATCTTCTTCACTTTTAAACTTTCAAGTCTATAGCATTCCATTAATTAATCAGAAATGGGGCACATAAATTGCATAAAAATTAATAACCTTTAGCCTGATATTTAAGGTCCTTCACAGTTTGGTCCCACCCTACCTATCCTCCACCTCTCTAATAAATCTCTGATCTATCCAAGCTGTTCTACTAACCATTCACTGAATAAGTCAATCTTTCACCTTTGTTGACACTCGCTCTCTACTCAGTGTCATACCCTTTCTACTACAGGCCATCTTTCAAGTTCTACTTCAAATTCCATATTTTCTCAGGAGCCTTCCAAAGTCATTTGGCCCTTGTAGTTCTTTACCCCCTCTGCCTTCCTCCAACTATCTTATACTGATGTCTAGACATGTTAGCACTTGATTTTATACTGGATTTTTTGTTCTCTTATTGCTTCATGTTTTATAGATTTTTACAAATGAAAATGACCTCAGAGAGCAGCCAGACCAGCTCTTTGAATTTACAGATAAGGAAACCAAAACCAAGGCATGCAAAATGACTTTTCCCAGGTCACAGAGGAAATAAGTAGGGGATTTACTTATATATTAAAATAATCTGGAATTTGCATTCAAGGTCTTTGATGCCAAATCCCGCATCCTTCCTGTTGTGCCACATTGTCTCTCTCACATGATGCTGCATGCACAACTTAACTTTCCAATTAGATTGTAAACTTCCTGGGAGTAGAGTCTTCTCACACCCAATTCCAATCCCCAAATGTACACCTAATAACCAGCACAGGTCTGGGTAATGGTATTTATACAATAAAAATATTTTATACTGAATGAAAATTCCAGGAGAATTCATACCTCAATCTTCTGGGAAAAGGAAGACTATCCACATACTGCCTTGAGATGTGCACCAACAGGCTTCCTTTTCTCACAACATTATTAAATCAAAGAACTATAAAGAATTTTGCAAACCTCGGCTAGATCTTCAAGAGCTAACAGCTTCTTAAGTAAGTTCCTTCCAAGTCATTTGGGTCTCATCTATAAATAAAGCTTTAGACCATTTCTAAAAAACATATTTATTTAGCAGATAGATCATAATAGCCTTTTCAGAGTCTTTAAGTCTATTGTGTAATATTTAGGTACTTTGGCTTCCTTTAAATTATTTAGATTCATGTTCAGGTGGAGAAAATAGATTCTGGCTCTCTGGATCAGCAAGTTCCAACATGACACTGCCTCACCGAGATGCTCTGTCAGACATAGTTCTAGACTAAAAGGAAATTATTAATAAAGGCATCTGGACAAACTGAGCAGAAACCAGGATTAATATTTCTAAAATGGGGCAACCCCCAAAAAAGAATGAACAATTCAAATGCTCTCCTTAGATCATAGGGAAAAATATTCAAGGGAAAATGATCTGGATACAATACTAGATTTGGAGTTGGATACTAGGGTTTGAATCCTGCTTTTGATATTTATTAGTTGTGTAACCTGGGCAAAACACTTAACCTCTCTAGGCTTCAGTTTCCTCAATTGTAAAATTGTAAATGAAAATAAAAAAAAATGAGAAGAGCAATTCTCTTTTTTTTCTGAAGTAAAAGCAAGAAAGGAATTCAAGACAATTAAGTCCAACTCTTTTTTCCCATTTTAAAGCTGAGAAAATTGAGGTCCAGAGAAGTTGTGATTTGCCCAAGATCATACCATTAATAGGCATCAGAAGTGAAATTTGAATCTAGATCCTCTTATTCCACAGGAAATGCTCTTTGCACTGTATTACAAACATTATTCCAGTCTACCACCTATGAAGGTTCTGTCTAATCCATCCTGGAAAAAGTAGGGGAGGCCACAAATGAAATATTTATAAATTACTTTGTCATTATTAAGTCTTTTAAAAACTGTCATATTCTTTTGTTATCCCTCCCTCAGTTCCTTCCCTCTTTTATATTATAGACTAATTAGCAACAGTGTTTACCACAAACAGCTAAATTATATGCATGACTTTAATAAAGACCTTCACATGCCTGTGAGTGGTGCCTTGAAGGATTCTTCTTCAGTGTGATGATAGCTGAGTTTGCTATTGTGTGTGTGTATGTGTGTATTTGTGTATATGTGTCTGTGTCTGGAGGAGGGGGTATATAAATATTGAAATTTGCAGTATTCTAAATATCTCCAGAGTTCATAAATGATCCCTATATTGCCATCTCAGTGAAGACCTCAGTTCCAAAAATGGAGAATATGATGCTCAGAGGAGATTCCGATCAGCAATGTATTCTTTCTTCTTAATTTCTTTATCATTAAAAATCCTGGGATACAATAGATTCTTTCTTGACAATGATCTGAGAATGGTCAGTGGCTGAGATTGTTAAACTTTCCATTCTCTCATTCCAGGACCCATTTAATCCTCATTGTCTCTTCTGCTCTCACCCTGACCTTCAGTTCTAAGATCCAGTACTCCCTTCATGGCTGCTTCTTTGATGGAGCTAATACTTCTTAGAGGACTGGGAGAAATGCAGACGGGGGAAATATAGAATGGAAGTATGCAGAACCAGAGGGAACCAAATCTCTGGCAGTCATTGTTATTGTCGTTCAGTGATCTTTCGATTGCATCAGACTCTTGAGCCCTCATTTTGGATTTTCTTCGGAGAGATACTGGAGTGGTTTGGGTTAAACGACTTAAATGACATAAAGCTAACAAATGTCTAAGATCAAACTTTCACTCAGAATTTGAACTCAGAAAATCTTAAAAAAAAAAAAAAACCTCTCCCCAATTCAGGCAATGTAAGGAGAAAAAAGTCTAAATTAAAAAGGAGATCAAAAATATATAGGAACATAAAATTATTTTAAAGGCTAAGAGAGATGCCAATCACTGGTTCTGCTAGTCTGCTTAGTGATTATCTAAGCAGAATGCATTTGCAAATACAATACAAAAATGTTTAAAGCCTTTAAAACAGTGTGTTCTCTGAAGTGAAACCAGGGTACCCTCTTCTAATCTCATTTCTTTCAACTAACATTTTATCTTTGTATACAGAAAGCACAAAACTAAACTTTTATCCTGACTTTTTGGATATGCTGACTGAGCATCCATTTTAAAGAAAGGAAGAAATACTATAAAAAAGGAAAGAGTTAACAGTTATTCTTGAAATTACAGTTTGATAAGTTAGATTTCAATTCCTGGCAAGGTTCCAAAATGTGTTTTTGTGGGGATTTGCTAGCTTTTAGAAAGGAAAGCAGTGATCACTAAAAGCCAGCATGGCTTCATCAATCAGAGGTCATACCAGTAACTTCCTTTTATAAAGAGTTAAATAACATTGTAGACCAGAGAAATGTTTGAAAATAATAAAAATATGATAACCTATAAGAAAAATTAGAGGGATATAGAATGGATAAAATTAAGTGGATTATGAATTAGTTAAATGATAACCTAGAATGATAGCTCAGAAGAAAACAGTCCTCAGATTAATTTTTTATTTCATTGGTAGGAATATATTTCTCATTGATGTCCACTATATACGTCTTCTTGTTTTGTGGGAAACTTTCCTATTCCAATTCATTGGTCCTTGATAGTAGGTCAACTCCAAATGCTAGAGAATCTCCTCTGGTTCTTTTAATATTTTATAAATAAATTAATATTTAATATTAATATTGAGAGACTTAGACTCCATCTGTTATTCTTTACTCTCATTACATCACTAGATTAATTCCTTTTCTGGTCCCACATGTCCTTAGTAATGTATTTTATTTTCACCTCTGATATTCAAGCTAGGGTTGCTTGGTAATAGAGAACAGAGGGGAAGCATGGTATAGTAAAAAGAATGCTGGCATTCAAATCCTGGTTCTACTTAATTATCTGTGATAATCTGAACATTGCATTTAACCTCTCTGGGTCTCAGTTTCTTTAACTGTAAAATGAAGAAATTGCATAAGATGACTTCTAAGTTCCCTTCTAGTTTTACATCTATGACACTATTATTTTCCAATCTTCTTGTGCTTTGCCTTTATGTACAATTTTGAGTCTTGTGAGATTGTATTGTTCCATAATTTGTTTGCTAGATTGTCTGGTTTTTTTTTAAAGGTAGATTTTTGCACCATCAAGCAACTTAGAATCAATGAACAACCTGCATGATTTCTCAGATACAATCGAATTCAGTCTCCTACTCCTCTTCAGTTCTAGTTCCATATAGATATTTAGTGAGCTAATTAGACACATATATATATATATATATATATATATATATATATATATATATAGTTCGATAGACAGACTGACAGAATGCTTTTCACATTGTAATCTAGGCAATATTAGTTTTCCTTTCATTTTGTTTTTTTCAGTGGAGATTAGTAGGCAAATTTATTTTAAATGACTATGGATCCCACAAGAAAGCTAAAAATAATCTGTGTAATAGCATGCAAAAAACAGGATCAGCTAAAGAACCTTATCATAAATGGGAAATTCTTCTTCCATCTGGCCTCATTACAAGCTATTGAAAGAAAGGATACTTCCTTTCTTTTTTTTAATCTTTCCTCTCCTTGGGTCTAGGATAGTGCTTAGTACATGCTTAATAAATAACTGATAATTATTTATTGATTAATATCTTCGGTGATAGAGAAAAATATTTCAAGAAAGTGTCTATTTCTTCTATTTTGATCAATGTTGATATTCAGGTCACCTTTGAATGCTAATTCTATGGTGATATCATAAAATTGCATAAATATGGAAGAGACTATTTGAAGTGATCTTTTTTTTTTAGGTTTTTGTAAGGCAAATGGGGTTAAGTGGCTTGCCCAAGACCACACAGCTAGGCAATTATTAAGTGTCTGAGGCTGGATTTGAACCCAGGTACTCCTGACTCCAGGGCCAGTTCTCTTTCCACTGCGCCACCTAGCCACCCCTTGAAGTGATCTTTTAAGGCTAAGTTTTGTTCTATCAAGGAGTTTAAAAATCAACAGACACCAACACTGTAGAGCTATATCTATTTTAGAGATCTCTTTTATGTATCAGTGGCAAATGCAACTTTGAAAATGTAACCTGTTATTAAAAGTGGTCTTTGAAGAATGAGAAAAACAAGAACATTGTACATAATAACAGCATCACTGAGTGATGATCAACTATGATTAACTTAGTTCTTCTCAGTGATTCAAGACTATTTCAAAGAACTAATAGTATAAAATGCTTTCTAAACCCAAAGAAAGAACTATAGAGTCTGAATGCAGATTGAGACCTTATTTTCACTTTTTTTGTTTTTTAGTGATTTTTCTCTTGTTCTGCCTCTTCTTTTATAACATCACTCATGTGGAAATATATTTAATATCACTGAACATATATCACCTATATTAGATAGCTTACTGTCTTGGGGAGGGGGGAAGGGAAGAAGGAGAGAAAAATTTAGTACTCAAAATCTTATAAAAAATGAAGGTTTGGAAATTATTTTTACATGTAATTGAAGAAAATAAAGTTATTTTTTTTAAAAAAGCCTTCTTGGGGCAGCTAGGTGGTACAGTGAATAAAGCAACAGCCCTGAAGTCAAGAGAACTTGAGTTCAAATATGACCTCAGACCTTTAGTAATTACCTAGTGTGTGACCTTGGACAAGTCACTTAATCCTATTGCCTTGCAAAAAAAGCAAAATAAAAATAAAAAGTCTTCTTGTTTCCTTCTTACATTCTCATCAAAAATAAACTTAGTAAATTGCATAAGTAAGTTCCATGGCATCTTCTGGTGCTGTCTTGTTATTCACTGATGCTTAGATTATCATAGGAAATATATTGCAGGTGAAACTTCTATGCTTATATTTTTATTTTCTAAAATTTTAATAACTATTTACTGATACTTATTTGATCTCTTATTTCTTTGTCGTAGAGTTCTCCTGTGACAAAGAAGCTGAGTAAAACAAACATATTTCCCATGTTTGACAGTGTTTACCTTCTTCTACACCTATGATCCAAATGCTAGAGAATCTCCTCTGGTTCTTTTAATATTTTATAAATAAATTAATATTTAATATTAATATTTTAATTAATATTAATATTGAGAGACTTAGACTCCATTCATTCATCATCATTCCTCTGGAGTCAATTTCACTAATGTCTTTTTATATCATTTAAATTTTTATTTTTTCAAATATGTTGTTATATGATGTGAAGATATGAGAAAAATCTGTATATGGACCAATAGTTATTATTTCTTCTCAGTCACCACTTTTTGATGAAAGAATGTTTATGAGCTTTCTGATTCCTGTGCTTGCATCAATCCCTGGATACCTGGCTACCTAGATACTATCACCTCCAGCACAAATTTCTTCTCTTTGTATTTGGTCAGACCCAGCTGTCCTCTCTGCTAATGCCATTTCAGTTTCCTCATAAAGCAAATGGGTACCAAAATATCAGGACACAATCTAATAGTTCCTCTGTTATTGCCAATAATGACAGACAGCTTTAAAAAATTTCAGCAGATCTATGTCATTTCAGGCTTATTTGTTATCTTCTTTCCACTTTCATTTATAAATGTTTTTAAAAGAAAGTGGCTTAACAGTTCTATGACAAGTTTTCTGACTCCTATTGTTTTTTCTTTCTTTCTTTTTCTTTTCTTTTCTTTTCTTTTCCTTTCTTTTATTTTTTGATGACGTAATTTCATTTCTTGTTATGTTTTGGAATCATGCCAGATTGTTAAATCATCATTGTACTTGGCTGCCATATTTTTCTGAATGGCAAGTACACCAAATTCTTAGTATCTGAAGCAGCTTCTAAGATCTTTCAGTTTTGCCATTGGGGCAGTTTTTTTGCATTAACAAATCTTCTCAGAGTC